>NC_064817.1:82095603-82170126 GCF_023721935.1 Panthera uncia
TAAAAAAAAAAAAAAGAATAGTAGGAAGGTGAATGACTTTTACATAGACATCACAACTATCCACTCCTCATTTTTAAAAATTGTATTAAATTTTTATTTTAATTCCAGTATAGTTAATATACAGTGTTATATTAGTTTCAGCTGTACAATATAATGATTCAACAATTCTATATATTACTCAGTTCTCGTCCTGATCAGTGTACTCTTTAATCTCCATCACCTATTTCACCCATCCCCCTGCCTACAACCCCTCTGGTAATCATCAGTTTGTTCTTTATAGTTGAGTCTGTTTCTTGGTTTGTCCCTCTCTTTTTTCTTTTGCTCAATTGTTTTGTTTCTTAAATTCCACACATGAGTGAAATCATATCGTGTTTGTCTTTCTCTGACTGACTTCTTTTGCTTAGCATTACACTCTCTAGCTCCATCCTTGCCAAAATTTATTCTTTCTTGTGTTGTTGATTTTAGCCATTCTGAGAGGTGTGAGGTCATATCTCATTGTAGTTTTGATTTGCATTTCCCTGATAATGAGTGATGTTGAGTGATATTTTCATGTGTCTGTAGGCCATCTGTATGTCTTATTTGGAAAAATGTTCATATCATCTGGTCATTTTTATAAATTTTTACTTAATTTATTTTCTTAATTTACATCCAAGTTAGTTACCATATAGTGCAACGATGATTTCAGGAGTAGATTCCTTAATGCTCTCTACCCATTTAGCCCATCCCCTCTCCCACAACGCCTTCAGTACCTCTCTGTTTGTTCTCCATATTTATGAGTCTCTTATGTTTTTGTCCCCCTCCCTGTTGTTATATTATTTTTGCTTGTCTTCCCTTATGTTCATCTGTTTTGTCTCTTAAAGTCCTCACATGAGTGAAGTCATATGGTTTTTGTCTTTCTCTGACTAATTTCACTTAGCATAATACCCTCTAGTTCCATCCACGTAGTTGCAAACGACAAGATTTCTCATTTTTTTAGAATGGCGCATTATTATTAATTACATATATATATATATATATATATATATGATAAAGAAGATGTGGTATACCACATCTTCTTTATCCATTTGGGCTCTTTCTGTAATTCGGCTATTTTTGATAGTGCTGCTATAAACATGGGGGTGCATGTGTCCCTTTGAAACAGCATACCTGTATCCCTTGGGTAAATACCTAGCAGTGCAATCGCTGGGTCAGAGCATAGCTCTGTTTTTAGTTTTTTGAGGAACTTCCATACTGTTTTCCAGAGTGGCTGCATCAGTTTGCATTCCCACCAACAGTGCAAAAGGGTTCCTCTTTTTCCGCAACCTTGCCAACATCTGTTGTTGCCTGAGTTGTTAATGTTAGCCGTTCTGACAGGTGTGAGGTGTTATCTCATTGTGGTTTTGATTTGTATCTCCCTGATGATGAGTGATGTTGAGCATTTTTCCATGTGTTGGTGTGCCATCTGGATGTCTTCTTTGTAGAATTGTCTATTCGTGTCTTTTGCCCATTTCTTCACTGGATTATTTGTTTTTTGGGTGTTGAAATTGATGAATTCTTTATAGATTTTGGATACTAACCCTTTATCTGGTATGTCATTTGCAAATATCTTCTCCCATTCCATCAGTTGCCTTTTAGTTTTGCTGATTGTTTCCTTTTCTGTGCAGAAGCTTTTTATTTTGATGAGGTCCCAATAGTTCATTTTTGCTTTTGTTTCCCTTGCTTCCAGAGACATGTTGAGTATGAAGTTGCTGTGGCCAAGGTCAAAGAGATTTTTGCCTGCTTTCTTCTCGAGGATTTTGATGGCTTCCTGTCTTACATTTAGGTCTTTCATCCATTTTGAGTTTATTTTTGTGTATGGTGTAAGAAAGTGGTCCAGGTTCATTCTTCTGCATGTTGCTGTCCTATTTTCCCAGCACCACTTGTTGAAGAGACTGTCTTTATTCCATTGAATATTCTTTCCTGCTTTGTCAAAGATTATTTGACCGTATGTTTTTGGGTCCATTTCTGGGTTCTCTGTTCTGTTCCATTGATCTAAGTGTCTGTTCTTGTTCCTTTACCATACTGTCTTGATGATTACAACTTTGTAATACAGCTTGAAGTGTGGGATTGTGATGCCTCCTGCTTTGGTTTTCTTTTTCAAGATTGCTTTGGCCATTTGAGGTCTTTTGTACTTCCATACAAATTTTAGGATTATTTGTTCTAGCTCTGTGAATAATGCCTTATTTGGGATGGGGAGGTTATTGTTGAATTAAGTTATTTATGTATTTTGGAATCTAACTCTTTATCAGATATGCCATTTGCAAACATCTTCTCTCATTCAGTAGATTGTCTTTTAGTTTGTTGATTATTTCCACTGTTGTGCAGAATATTTGTATTTGGATCTAGTCCCAATAGTTTATTTTTGCTTTTGTTTTCCTTGCTTCAGGAAGGAAATGTTATGGCCTATGTCAGAGACATTACTCCCTGTGCTCTCTTCTAGGATTTTTATGGTTTCAGGTCTCACCTTTAGGTCTTTAATCCATTTTGAGTTTATTTTTGTGTGTGGCATAAGAAAGTGGTCCAGTTTCATTCTTTAGCATATAGCTGACCAGTTTTCCCAACACCATTTGTTCTAGAGACTGTCTTTTTTCCTTTGCATATTCTTGCCTCTTTTGTCAAAGAGAGATTGACTGTATAATTGTGGGTTTATTTCTGGGGTTTCCATTCTGTTTTATTAATCTGTGTGTCTTTTTCTGTCCCAAGCCCATACTCGTTTTATTACTAGAGTTTGTAGTATAACTTGAAATCTGGATTTGTGATACCTCCAGCTTTGCTTTTCTTTTTCAAGATTGCTTTGGCCATTTGAGGTCTTTTGTATTTCCATACAAATTTTAGGATTATTTGATATAGTTATGTGAAAAATGTTGGTATTTTGATAGGGATTGCATTAAATCTGTAGTTAGCTTCGGGTAATATGAACATTTTAATAATTTTTGTTCTTCCAGTCCATGAGCATGGAATATCTTTCTTCCATTTCTTTATGTCATCTTCAATTGCTTCATCAATGTCTTACACTTTTCGAAGTAAAGATCTTTCACCTTCTTGGTTAAGTTTATTCCTAGGTATTTTATTATTTTTGGTGCAATTGCACATGGGATGGTTTTCTTAATTTCTGTTTCTGTGTTAGTGTGTAACACAGTATTAGTGTGTAGAAATTCAACATATTTTTTTTTCAGTTCAACAGATACAAAATGTATTGATTTTGTATCCTGAGACCTTACTGAATTCATTTATCAGTTTTAGTAGTTTTTTGGTGGAGTCTTTAGGATGTGCTATATATAGTGTCATGTCATCTGCAAATAGTAAAAATTTTACTTCTTGTTTACCAATTTGGATATCTTTCATTCCTCTATCTTGTCTGAATGCCATGACTAGGACTTCTGGTACTATGTTGAATAAAAGTGGTGAGAGTGGACATCTTTGTCTTGTTCCTGATATTAGCGGAAAAGCTCTGAGTTTTTCATCATTTAATATGATGTTAACTGTGGGTTTTTCATATATGGCCTTTATTATGTTGAGGTATTTTACCTCTAAACCTACTTTGTTGAGAGTTTTAATTGTATATGGATGTGGTACTTTTTCATATACTTTTTATGCATCTACTGAAATGATCATATGGTCTTTATCCTTTCTCTCATTGATGTGATGTACCACTTTGATTGATTTGGGAATATTGAACCAAACTTGCATCCTGGGAGTAAATCTCACTTGATAGTGGTGACTAATTTTTTTAATGTATTGTTGGATCTGGTTTGCTAATATTTTGTAGAGCATTTTTTCATCTATGTTCACCAGATATATTTGCCTGTAGTTTCCTGATTTTTTTGTTTGTTTTGTTTTGTTTTGTTTTGGCAGACTTTATCTGCTTTTTTGTATCAGGGTAATGCAAGCCTCATACAATGAATTTGGAAGTTTTCCTTCTTCTTCTTATTTTTGGAATATTTTGAGAAGAATAGGTATTAACTCCTCTTTAAATATTTGGTAAAATTTGCCTGTGAAACTAACTGGTCCTGGACTTTTGTTTGTTGGGAGTTTTTGATCACTGACTCAACTTCATTGCTGGTTATCAGTCTGTTCAAATTTCCTTTTTCTTTCTGGTTCACTTTTGGGAAGTTATACATTACAGATACACAACTTACAGCTTTCAATCATGGAAATTTAGATACCTAGTTATTATGATAGACTAAATTGCTATGGTAAAGACTCATCTTTTGTTCTCAACACAGAGAAATGCTGGACAAAACAAAAGTGAAACAAGGATTGTACATGCTTAGCCCAGGTTGAAAGTAAGTAAGGGAAATTTCCAGACTTTAGGAATGAAAAGGGAAATCAAACCCAGGGAAGGAAGCATAAACTGAAACTAAATACCTCCTGGAAATATTAGAAGCACAGGGCACCTGCGTGGCTCAGTTTGTTGATTGTCCAACTCGATTTCAGCCCAAGGTTGTGAGGTGGAATTCTCTGCTGAGCATGGAATTCTGCTTTGGACTCTCCATCTCTCTCTCTCTCTCTGTCTCTGTCTCTGTCTCTCTCTCCTTCTGCCCCTCTCCCCCACTCGCATTCTCTCTCTTTCACTCTGAAGTAAAAAAATCAAATTAAAAAATAAAAAGTAAAATAATAATTTAAAAAAAATATCAGAGGCAGATATGGATATTAAGGGCATAAGAGCTTGGGTTCAGGATAAGACAGACCATAGAGCCACAAACCTATGTATAGTATAGAGCTAGAACTGAGATCTAAGCAAAAATCTAGAAGCTTCAGTGGTTTGTGAAGCCTAAAAATCTATGAAATGGGGACTAGAAAACTCTGTTCACTGGTACAGGAAAGCAGCCAGGAAATTCACACTTTGTGCAGTGCCATGCCACAAGTGAAAAGAGATACTCAAGAGAAATTAGAACTCTAAACTTGTACCAAGCATGGGTGTGGACTCTAAATTCACACAACCTACCCCCAAGCTAATAAATTTACAGAAAAACTGATTCCAAACCAGTAAAAATTGTAAGGCCTTAGCAGAGGCAAACTTAGAACCACTCTGAGGGAATGCCCACACAGCCTGAGCTCCCGGGACTCCCACAAAAAAAAAAAAAAATCCCTGCAATAGATAAAAACACAGTAATAAAAATTACAAATCTCACAAAAAATTAACCACTGTGAGTGTGCTTCTGTTAACATAATTGGAAAAAAAATGTATCCCAAGAAATAGAGATAATAGGACAATTTAAAGGGAACAAAACAGTTTCCTTGAAAATTGCCCAAAGAGAAAAAGATTAAAGAACTGTGTGGCTAGAATATAATATTGATGATTATTCTGTGGTCTTTATAAAATCCATAGCCCATCAAGGAAAAGGGGGATTAAGCTAAAGAAATTGAAAGTTAAATTTTTATCCTTGAGAAATTCTTAGAAAGTCCCAGTACAGGGGGAGATTAAGATGTGCAGGCAAAATTAGATTTTATCTTTCCACACTTACCTGCAATTCTATCATGTTAGGTAAGTCAGTCTCAGATTCTCTTAAAGTTGTCTCAGAGCAGTTGTATGGGTTTGAAGTGCAAAATATAATTTTGCTGGGCTAGTTGGAAACTTATGCATAGACCATTCAGTGATTAGCATGATGGCTTTAGTTTTGAAAAAAAAAATTGAGAACTCATAGAACCTGTACACAAATTCCATTGTATTTAACTTATTTTGTGTATTGTCCTTTTTTTTTTTATTTTTTAATATATGAAATTTACTGTCAAATTGGTTTCCATACAACACCCAGTGCTCATCCCAAAAGGTGCCCTCCTCAATACCCATCACCCACCCTGCCCTCCCTCCCACCCCCCATCAACCCTCAGTTTGTTCTCAGTTTTTAACAGTCTCTTATGCTTTGGCTCTCTCCCACTCTAACCTCTTTTTTTTTTTTTTTCTTTCCTTCCCCTCCCCCATGGGTTTCTGTTATGTTTCTCAGGATCCACATAAGAGTGAAACCATATGGTATCTGTCTTTCTCTGTATGGCTTATTTCACTTAGCATCTGTGTATTGTCCTTTATATGTACCCTCCCAGATATAAATTTCCTTAAGAGATGGACTTTTAAAATTTTATTGAGCTTCATTGAGCTGTAATTTATATAGCATGCAATTTACCCATTTAAGGGTACCATTCAATAGCTTTTAATAAATGTATACATTTTTGTAGCCACCACTAGAAAGCAACTTTAAACATTTCCATCATTCCCCCAAAAGTTTGCTCCCCCATGTTTTCAGGCAATCCCTGATTCCAGCCATAAGTAACTACTGATGTACTTTCTGTTTCTATAGTCATGTGGTTTCTAGAAATTTTATATAAATGAAATCATAAAATATGTAGTCTTTTGTGTCTGGCTTCATTTACTCAGCACAATGGTTTTGAGGTTTATTCATGTTGTAGCATGTACCAATAACCATTCACATGTTGATGGAAATTTTAGTTGTTTTGGGCTGTTATGAATAAAGCTGATATGGGAGGCAGTTCAAGATGGTGATGTATGAAGGGACTGAACTCACCATGGAGACACCAAATCTAAAGCTATATATGAAACATTTTCCTCTGAAAACTACCTAAGAAATTTCTTCACATTGGGCAAAAAAGAAAAAGGCCACACAGTAGTAGGTATGACAGGCTAAGACACAATCTCACCATAAGCCCCACCACTGGTGCATCAATTTACAATCAGGGGAGAATTCCCAAACTTGGAGGTTCTCCCTGAGTAGCAAAGGGTTATTACACTATATCAGGTACCCCCAATTTTTAGTACCTGCAAGTGAAATATAAGCCTTCAAATATCTGGTTTTGAAAACAAATGGGGCTCATGTCGCCAAGACCCAAAAGGCTGTAGTCAACTGAAAAACAGCTATTAAAGGACTCATGTGTGGACTCACTCACCACACAGTCCAGCACAGAAACAGCTATGTAAAAAGCACCCAGACTTTATGTGACAGAAATTAATTTGTTAATCTTAAAGCACCAGCTGGAGGGTCAAGGGACTCTCAGAATACTCTCTAAAGATGTGGGCTAGTGAGCACTGTTTTCACATTCTCCTTCTGACCTGCTAAAGCGATCAGGCACTATTTTTTTCTTCTTTCAATGAGAATAATCTTTGGGTTCTCCCTCTGCTGTGCTCCAGAGCACCAGTGTCTCCCAGATGGGAGCTTTTACACACATCTTGTACCCTGGTTTTGTGTCTGGTGTCCTGGTTTTTTTCATCCAGCAGATGCCTTTTATTACTATGTTCCAGAGGACAGGGGCTTTGTGTTCCTGGGCTCCATGGGACTATAATAATAGGAGAAACAGTTATTCACAGGCTACTACCCCCAGGGCACTGCACAAATAGCAAACTGAAACCGATTCTCAGTCTGTCTGTGAAAGAGGCCTATTTCCTTGTCCTGGAGTTAAAGCCTGAGAAGCAGGTTTCAGGCTCAGGTACTCTTAGGGAACATAGCCTGATAACATATTTGCACTCTGCCTTGCTCCATCTCACTTGTATTTCCCAGAAAGAAGTTTATACCCTTGTCTGGAGCTCCAATCTTTGTGACTGTAACCTAAGGGATACCTCCAACTCACCTGGTCTGCAGACCAGCAGGGTTTATGCTTGTAGCCACAAAGGACTGTATATATTTGCATCCTTTAAAAAGCTGCTGCCTGAGGCTCTGGCTTCCAATCAGCCTGAGTCTAAGTGCTGACTCAAATCTTCCCCTGTGGGACACTCATAGGTCTTTACACACCCTCACCTACTGGGAGCGATCAAAAATATAATAGAATATTTGGACAATCAAAAATGTTTGAGAGACATTGAAGAGCTGAGACAGAGTTGAACAACAAGGTTCATCTCCTACATAAGGTCACTACTTCAGAACTAGAAGAGGTGGTTATTTCATCTCATGTATAGAAAACAACACAGACACTCAAGTAAAATGAAGAAACAAGAGAAAATGTTCCAAACAAACAAACAAGAAAAAAACCTCAGGGGGAAAAAACTTTAATGAAATAGAAACAACTAATTTATCTGATAAAGAGTTCAAAGTAATGGCCATAGACATGTTCACCAAACTCAAGGAAAGAATGGATGAACACAGTGAGAACTTCAACAGAAAGATGGAAAATATAAGGACATACCAAACAGAAGTCACAAAGTTGAAGAATACAATAAACTGTATTGAAAAATACAATAAAGGGGTTTAACAGCATATTAGATTAAACAGAAGAAAGTATCAGTGAACTTGAACCCAAGACAGTACAATTCACACAATCAGATCAGCAAAAGAGAGAGAAAAAAGTGAAAATAGCTTAAGGGACTCAGGGGACAATATCAAGTGGACTAACATTTATGTTATACAGATTCCAGAAGGAAAAGAGAGACAGAAAACTTGAGAAAATTTATTTGACGAAATAATGGTTGAAAAATGCCTTAACCTGGGGAAGGAAATAGACATCCATATCCAGGGAGCCAGAAATGTCCAAATAAGAAACCCAAAGAGACCCACACCAAGACACATAATTAAAATAGCAAGTTTTCACCAAGGTGACACAGGCAAACCCACCCCATAACACTCTAGGCCTACACCATTTTGGCTTCAGATAGCTTTCTTTGGCACCCCACATGCCAAGCACTCTGGAAACTCTTGGGTTATGTCTGTTTTAGGTTCAGTCATCCTGCCAAATTGTAACCTGTGTGGAGTTCCCAGGAATCTCAGGTGCTTTCCTGCACTGGTTTCAGCCACTCCACCCATGCACCACTAATGTGAAATGCCCTGGAATACTCCTGCCCCTGCCAGCCTTGGCTCCAGCCACCCAGACAGGAAACCCACTGTGCTGAATACTATGGGACATACTGGCTTACACCCAATTCATCTTTAGCTGTCCCACTAGGTTATATTCAGAGTAGAGAGCCCTGAAACACCTGGCTTACACCCTATTACTTCAGCTGTTCTGCCAGGGCAAATTTTGTGTGGACAGCCCAAGAACAATACCAGACCATGCCCATTCTAGCTTTAGCTATCTTGCCAGTATGCCCCCTGCATGGAGCACCCTAAGATCTCCCAACTTATACCCCACATTGGTGCTAGCAACCACTTCAGGGGACCCTCTGTACAGAGAGTCCAGGAAATCCTGGTTTATATCCACTTCAGCTTCAGTTATCCTGCCAACATGTCCTCTATAGAGCTTGGGGTGCCTTTAGCTTGCACCCACTTTTAGTTAAGATATCCTGCCAGGGAGCCATCTGTGAGAAGAGCCCAGGGACCTCCTAATCTGCATGCTACATCAGTTCCAGTCACCATGCCAAGGCACGCCCTGAATAGAATGTCTGGGACATAGCAATTTAGACTCATTTTAGCTTCACCTGTCCTGAGAGGGTGGCCTCAGTTCATAGAACTTTAGACACCCCAGCCTGCATCTGCTTCAACTTTACCTGTCCTGACAAGGTGGCTGTTATATGACATGCCTTAGGACCCCATCCCATGCCAGCTACAGCTCCAGCCAGCCAGCAAAATTCATCAGGCATACACAGTCTATGTAACAGAGTATCATACATAAGACCATTTCTTCCAGTTTAGTAGAAGGAGCTGTTCCACCCAATCGATATAAACAAATACAGAAAGTCAAACAAAATGGTAATACAGTTGAATATGCTTCAAAATAAAGAATAAGATAAAATCTCTGAAAAAGAACTAAATGAAATGTAGACAAACCATATGTCTGATAAATTATTTAAAGTAATTATTGTAAACATATTCACCAGGCTTGAGAAAAGACTGGAAGAACTCAGTGAGACCTTCAATAAAGAGATAGAAAATATAAAAAAGAACTAATCAGAATTGAAGAATACAATAGCTTAAATAAAAAACACACTAGAGGGAATCAATAGTGGATTAGTGGATGCAGAGAATATATCAGTGATTTGGAAGACAAGGCACTAGAAAAAGCCTAAACTGAACAGCAAAAGCAAAAGGAGAATTGAAGTTTTACAAAGGATGGTTTAAGGGATTTCTTGGACAACATCAAGTGAACAATTGCATTATAGGAATCCCAAAAGTAGAAGAAGAGAGAGAAAGCAGTGGAAAATGAAATGGATTTGAAGAAATAATAGCTGAAAACTTCTCTAACATAGGGAGAGAAACAGGCATCCAAGTTAAGAAGCACAGAATTTCAAACAAGATAAACCCACATAGGTCCACATCAAGACACATAATAATTTAAATGTAAAAGGTCAAAGATAAAGAGAAAATCTTAAAAGTTGGGGCGCCTGGGTGGCTCAGTTGGTTAAGTGTCTGACCCTTGATTTCAGCTCCAGTCATGATCTCATGGTCATGAGATTGAGTCCTGTGTTGGGATTCTCTCTCTCCCTCTCTCTCTGACCCTCCCATCCTCATGCTCGCTTACTCTCTCAAAACAATTAACTTTAAAAAAAGAAAATCTTAAACATAGCAAGAAAGAAAAAAAAAGTTTTTTATGAGGAAAAACCTGTAAGGAAATGGCATGATATATTCACTACTGAAACAAGAATACTCTACTGGGCAAGTTTATCATTCAGATTTGAAGGAGCAATAGTTTCCCAGACAAACAAGAGATAAAAGAGTTTACCTCCACTAAGCCAGGCTTACAAGAAATGTTAAATGTGATAAGGGAGATAAGATGGGGAGAGGAGAGAGGTAAGCAGAGGAGTAGGAGTATCTAAGTCCCATCTCATCCCACAAATACAATTAGATAACTATAAAATCATTCTAAATATCCCAGAAATCAACTTGAAGATGGACAGAACAAACTCCACAACAAAATGGAGAGAAGAGGCCACACTGAAGAAAGTAGGAAGTGCAGGGATGTAGTTTGCTGCAGATGGGAGGGAGCCATGATCATGGATAAAGGAAAGAGAGAGCAGAGCACACAGGGGAAAGCGTCAGGAGAACATTTCCCCAAAGCCATTAGCTTGGAAAATGAGTAGTGCTGATTTTCATGAGTTCTTGCAACCAGCAAGTTCTTGCAACCTTTAAGACTGGTGTTTTAAAGGTCAGTGGGCTTGGCTGAGAGAGAGCCCGAGGAAATGGCACTGCTCCTGGAGAGAAAGCAGGTAAAAATCCCAGGAGCAGATAGCATGGTAACAGTAAATTAAAGAATGTCTGGGGCACACAGTGGGGAGAATCTTTGCTCTTCTTGGACAGTGCCCTTGAGAGGCAATGTTCACAGAGATGCCTCTTTGGGGATAAAGGATCTGGCTGGCACCATTTCTCTCCCCCACTCCTCAGCATAAACAGCAAACCACCTGCAGAAAGCATCTCAGTCCCAACACTGGAGGCCTAATTTGCTTACACCAAGTCTCCCTCCCCCACCCTGCTGTCTGACCCTCCCTTTCTCAATCAAGCTTGCCTCAATCCCAGCATGGTGGGCTTCTCCCCCAGAAGACCAGCGTAGGCCCCTGTCCACACCACGTCCCTAAAGCCTGGAGTTTTACAAGTCAGCAGGATTGGCTGGGAAGATACTGAACTTCTCCTGTAGAAAAGACAAGCAAACAACCTGGAGACAGACATTATGGAAACAGCAATCTGAAAAATACCTCAGACACACACAAGGGTGAGATTATTGACTCTTCTCAGAGTGCTTCCCTGAGAGGCAGCATTCATGGAGACACCTCTCCAGGGACAAAGGAGCTAGATGATGCCATTTCCCTCCACCAAGCCTCAGCATAAACACAGAGCCACCTGCTTGAAGTAATGCAGTGCCCTTACTGGCTGCCTAACCTGATTACACCAAGTCCCACACCAAGGGCTGTCCTTCTTGATCAAGCTTGCCTCAGTCCGAGGACATCAGTACCCTTCCCCAGAAAACCGGCAGAAACCCCTGTCCACACCATGTCTCCTGACCAGAGAGTGCTGCAGAACTTTAGTTCTAGTGAAACTAGTATCAGATCCCATTTAAAAAGCAGACCAGGTGCACCTGGGTGGCTCAGTCGGTTAAGCATCTGACTCTTGATTTTGGCTCAAGTCATGATCTCACCATTCATGGGATTGAGCTCCATGTCAGGCTTTGTGCTGACAGCTTGGTGACTGCTTGGGATTCTCTCTCTCCCTCTCTCTCTATCTCACCCTCCCCGACTCATGCATGTGTGCACGTGCACGCTCTCTCTCCTTTGAAATAAATAAACATTTAAAAAAAAATAAAAGGTAAAAAAGTAAAAACCAGACCAGAGAACACCTAGTTAAAACTTGACACATTCTGGCCAAGGGCCAAACACTGACCACCACAAGCAAGAAGATCCTCTGTAGATGACTAGCCTGAAGAATGCAGCAGCCAAAAAGCAGAGAACACACAACACACACCAGAGACACCCCTTGAAGCACCAGGACCTAGACAATATATGATCTCTATTTCATAAAGCCATTACTCTCAAGAGCAGAAAATATAATGGACTTTTCTAACACAGGGAAGTCCAAGACTTAGACAAAATGCCAACATGGAGGAATATATCAGAAATGAAAGAATAAGGTTATAGCCAAAGATCTAAGCCAAAGAGATATAAGTAACATGCCTGAAGGAGAATTTAAACCAACAATCACAAGGATACTAGCTGGGTTTGAGAAAAGAATGGAAGACTTCAGAGAGATCCTTACCATAGAGATAAAAGAGTTAAAAAATAATCATCATGAAAAATGAAATAACTGAGATTGGAAACAGTCTTGAGGCAATGAGCACAAGGCTGGAAAAAGCAGAAGACTAAGTGATAAAAAGACAAAATAATGGAAAATAATCCCATTTAGAAGACAAAATACTGGAAAATGATGAACTGAACAAAAGAGAAAAAGAATAATTATGGAACACAAGAATAAACTTAAGGAACTCAGTGACTCCATCAAACACAATAACATTAGTATTATAGGAGTCCCAGAAGAAGAAGAGAGAGAAAAGGGGGCAGAAAATATATTTCAGGAAATAATACCTGAAAACGTCCCTAATTTGGGGAAGGAACCAGATATCCAGATCCAGGAGGCACAGAGAACTCCCATCCCAATCAACAAAAGCAGGCCACCAACATGACATATTGTAATGAAAAAGCAACAAGACAAAAGAATCCTTAACATACAAGGGAACACCCATAAGGCTAGCTGGAGATTTCTCAACAGAAATGTGGCAAGCCAGAAAGAAGTGGCATGATATATTCAAAGTGCTGAATGACAAAAATATGCAGCCAAGAATACTCTATCCAACAAGGCTATCATGCAGAATAAAAAGAGAGATAGTTTCCCAAACAAACAAACAAACAAAAACCTAAGAGTTTGTGACCACTGAACCATTCCAGCAACAAATATTAAAGGGGATTCTTTGAGTGGAAAGGTAAGACCAAAAGTGATACAGACTAGAAAGAAACAGAGAAAACCTCCAGAAACAACAAAAGAAGTAATAAAATGGCACTAAATACATATCTATTGACAATTACCCTGAATGTAAATGGAATAAATGCTTCAATCAAAAGACATAGGTGTCAGAATGGATAAAAACCAAGACCCGTCTATATGCTGCCAACAAGAGACTCATTTTAGACCTAAAGACACTTGCAGATTTAAAATGAGGGGATGGAGAAATGTTTATCATATAAATGAGCAGAGCGAGCAAGTTCCCTGGCAGGAACTGGTTCCCTTTGGGATTTTGGCTGGGGGATGGGCAAGGGAGATGGCGCTGGCGAGCGCCTTTGTTCCCCGCCAAGCTGAGCTCTGTTGTCTGGGGCTCAACAACTCTCCCTCCCATTGTCCTCCAGTCCTCCCGTTCTCTGAGCAGAGCTGTTAACTTATAACCTTCCAGATGTCAAGTCCCGCTTGCTGTCGGAACACACTCCGTCCGGCCCTTCCGCTTTTGCCAGCCAGACTCGGGGGATCTGCTTGGCCAGCGGGCGGCCCCTCCGCCCCGGCTCCCTCCCGCCAGTCCGTGGAGCATGCACCGCCTCTCCGCCTTCCTACCCTCTTCCGTGGACCTCTCCTCTGCGCTTGGCTCCGGAGACTCTGTTCTGCTAGTCTTCTGGCGGTTTTCTGGTTATTTAGGCAGGTGTAGGTGGAATCTAAGTGATCAGCAGGACACGCGGTGAGCCCAGCGTCCTCCTACGCCGCCATCTTCCAGTGATAAAATGATGGGAAGAAGAGTTGAAAATGGGTCACCTCTGAGCTTTCCTTTGGATATTAAACAGTCCTTTTCTGTCCCCTAGTGATAACCAGGAGACGTTTGTTCAATTCCTTTTTTCTGTCATTCCCAGGTAAGCCTCTGAACATCCCTTGCAAAGCATTCTTTGGATTCAGTGGAGAGTCTGGACCAATGATCTACTGGATGAAAGGGGAGAAGTTTATTGAAGAACTGGCAGGTCACATTAGAGAGGGTGAAATAAGGTACAGTACTTGAATTGCTTATTTTTTCTTTGCTCTCTTTGCAGTTAATCAATGGAACATCCTAGAAAAGTTTCTGCTTGGGATTTTAATTTCAACTCCAAATCATTCCATTTTCTAAAAGCTGATCTGGTAGAAAGAGTGAGGCTGACTGCCCTAAGAAATGCAAATGTGTAAGCTTCGAATATAAGGAAGTTTTCTCAGGTTCTAAGAATATACCATGGAGTGTAATAACCCCCTCAAATCTGCTTAAGCAAATTCCTTTGAGTTTCCAAATCTTAGGCCACTGTTACTCCATCCAGCCATACCAAATGTCCAAACTTTGTAGGTGACTCCTCAGACTACTGGGAAAATGCTCATTTATTTACTCCCTAGGAACAGACAACTTTCATAGGTCATAAAAGTAAAGCTACAGTGACAGTAGTAAGCTACTACTCACCAAAATAACTGTGATGGCTCTTGTTGAATAGTATTTATTTTTCCCAGTACCCACTGCTCATCCTAAAAGTGACTGTCAGTTTAGCACCTCCCTAGACAGATACCACCTGTTACAGAAACTGTCCAGATACCTTCCTGGTACATAGAAATGTATTCTATTGGTTTTCTAATCTTATTTAATATAAGGTCATTTGTCTTTATTCCATTGGATATTCTTTCCTGCTTTGTCAAAGATTATTTGGCCATACGTTTGTGGGTCCATTTCTGGGTTCTCTATTCTGTTCCATTGATCTGAATGTCTGTTCCTGTGCCAGTACCATACTGTCTTGATGATTACAGCTTTGTAGTATAGCTTGAAATCTGGGATTGTGATGCCTCCTGCTTTGGTTTTCTTTTTCAAGATTGCTTTGGCTATTCGGGGTCTTTTCTGGTTCCATACAAATTTTGGGATTATTTGTTCTAGTTCTGTGAAGCATGCTGGTGTTATTTTGATAGGGATTGCATTGAATATGTAGATTGCTTTGGGTAGTGTTGACATTTTAACAATATTTGTTGTTCCTATCCAGGAGGATGGAAACTTTTTCCATTTTTTTTTGTGTGTCTTCTTCAATTTCTTTCATAAGCTGTCTATAGTTTTCAGCGTATAGAATTTTCATCTCTTTGGTTAGATTTATTCCTAGGTATTTTATGGTTTTTGGTGCAACTGTAAATGGGATCAATTCCTTGATTTCTCTTTTTGTCCCTTCATTGTTGGTGTATAGGAATGCAATCGATTTCTGTGCGTTGATTTTATAACCTACAACTTTGCTGAATTCATGAATCAATTCTAGAAGTTTTTTGGTGGAATCTTTCGGATTTCCCATATAGAGTATCATGTCATCTGCAAAGAGTGAAAGTTTGATCTCCTCCTGGCCAATCTGGATGCCTTTTATTTCTTTGTGTTGTTTTATTGCAGAGGCTAAGACTTCCAATACTATGTTGAATAACAGTGGCAAGAGTGAACATCCCTGTCTTGTTCCTGACCTTAGGGGGAAAGCTCTGTTTTTCCCAATTGAGGATGACATTAACGTTGGGTTGTTCATATATGGCTTTTATGATCTCAAGGTATTATCCTTCTACAGTCTCTTCAGCAAGTGGTGCTGGGAAAACTGCACAGCAACATGCAGAAGAATGAACCTGGACCACTTTCTTACACCATACACAAACATAAACTCAAAATGGACGAAAGACCTAAATGTAAGACAGGAAGCCATCAAAATCCTTGAGGAGAAAGCAGGCAAAAACCTCTTTGATCTTGCCCACAGCAACTTCTTACTCAACACATCTCTGGAGGCAAGGGAAACAAAAGCAAAAATGAACTACTGGGACCTCATCAAAATAAAAAGCTTCTGCACAGTGAAGGAAACAATCAGTAAAACTAAAAGGCAACCAACAGAATGGGAGAAAATATTTGCAAATGACATATCAGATAAAGGGTTAGGGTCCAAAATCTATAAAGAACTTATCAAACTCAACACCCAAGAAACAAATAAGCCAGTGAAGAAATGGGCAAAAGACATGAATAGACACTTCTCCAAAGAAGACATCCAGATGGCCAACTGACACATGAGAAAATGCTCAACATCACTCATCATCAGGGAAATACAGATGAAAAACACTGATATACCACCTCACACCTGTCAGAATGGCTAATATTAATAACTCAGGCAACAACAGATGTTGGCAAGGATGTGGAGAAAGAGGATCTCTTTTGCATTGTTGGTGGGAAGGCAAGGTGGTGCAGCCACTCTGGAAAACAATATGGAGGTTGCTCAAAAAACTAAAAATAGAACTACCCTATGACCCAGCAACTGCACTAATAGGCATTTATCCAAGGGATACAGGTGTGCTGTTTCGAAGGGACACACGCACCCCCATGTTTATGGCAGCACTAATCAACAATTGCCAAAGTATGGAAAGAGCCCAAATGTCCATTGATGGATGAATGGATAAAGAAGATGTAGTATATATACACAATAGAGTATTACTCGGCAATCAAAAAGAATGTAATCTTGCCATTTGAAATTACATGGATGGAATTGGAGGGTATTATGCTAAATGAAGTTAGTCAGTTAGAGAAAGATAAAAATCATATGACGTCACTCATATGAGGACTTTAAGAGACAAAACAGATGAACATAAGGGAAAGGGAAACAAAAATAATATAAAAACAGGGAGGGGGACAAAACAGAAGAGACTCATAAATATGGAGAACAAACTGTGGGTTATGGGAGGGGTTGTGGGATGGGGGATGGGCTAAATGGGTAAGGGACACTAAGGAATCTACTCCTGAAATCATTGTTTCACTATATGCTAACAAGCTTGGATGTAAATTTTAAAAAATAAAAAATACAGTTAAATTAAAAGTAATAAAAAAATAAAATAAATAAATAAATAAAATGGCAGACATAAGCCCAACATACCAATAATTACATTGAATGTGAATGATATAAATATATAATATAAATATAGAGTTTGCCAGAGTGGATTAAAAAATGACCAAACTAAAAAAAAGTAATAAAAGAAAATTTCAGTGTCCGTAAAAAAAAAAAGAAAAATAAAGGTTGCAGTATCTGTATTTGATGGCACTCAAAACAATTACCTTGAAGAAGAGATGAGTATCATTAAAATATTCTATCTTTGAAAAATGGTATCTTTGACAATAAAAATTTTAATAAATGGGAAAAAATGTCATTTGTATGAATAAGGGATATGTAATTTTTTTCTCTTACAGATAGCTCCCTGGTAGATAGACATCTATTTTTTTTTTTTTTTTTGGTTTTCTAATCCTATTTGATATGATGTCTTTTGTATATATAAGGGATAGGTAATTTTTCTTACTCGGTCTATGAGATTGTCCTTTAATTTCAGAAATGGTGGTATACAATGTACATTTTTCATTCCAATAGGAGTTGGGACCCTTCCACCTCTACTCACATTAAGAATCTTGTAGTGGAAGCCAATCTAATATTTCAGTGCAGTGCATTCTTTCACTTTTTTTATTGAATATGTAGCAGTGTGAAAGAAACAAGTGCACTTTATATTATTTTCTATGATTAAATATAATTTATTATAGCTATTATGACAGCTTCTCTTCATGTGTCCACCCAACATGAAGAGAATTTTTTCGAGGAAAAAATTACATGAAAGGTGTCTGAATTAGTCATTCATCAGGGAAATTCAAATCAAAATCCCTGACAACACTTTATACTCACCAGGCTGGCTATAATTGAAAAGATTATAAGAAGTGTTGCCTAGGATGTGGAGAAATTGAAATCCTCATACACTACTGGTAGGAATGTAAGATGGCACAGCCACTTTGGATAACACTCTGGCAGTTCCTCCAATCATTAAACATATAATTATTAGCAATTCCCCTTATAGGTATATAATAAAGAAAAATGAAAACATATATCTACACAAAAACTTGTATACAAATGTTCACTGTAGCATTACTCATAATAGATAAATGTGGAAACAACCTAAATTTTTATCAACTGATGAATGGATAAATAAAATGTAGTATGTTCATACAATGAAATATTATTCAGCCATTAAAAGGAATGAATAAAGTACTGATATACACTGCAACATGGATGAACCTTGAAACCATACTCAGTGAAAGAAGACAGTGGGAAAAAAACTACAATATAATATGTCTAGAATAGGCATATCTATAAAGCCAGAAAGAAGATTAGTGGTTGCTTAGGGCTGGAGGAATGGAGGTATAGGGTTAAATACCTAACGTGTATGGGTGATATATTTTTTAGTGAGGTGGATACAATATAACATAAAATGCACTATTTTAAAGTGTACAAGTTAGTGACATTTAGTACATTCATGATTGTGCAACCATAACCACTATCTAGTTACAGAAAATTTTCATTACCACAAAACAAAACCCTGTGCCCATTAAACAGTCTGAAGCTTCTTTTGGAGGTGATGAAAATGTTACAAAACTGTGGCAAGGGTTGCACATATTTGTGAATATACTAAAAAACAGTGAGTTGTACATTTTAAATGGATGAATTGTATGGTATGTAAATTATATCTCAATAAAGCTGTTTTAAAAAAACTTCCAGTTGAATGCCTGGCACATAATAGATGTTCAGAAAAAATAATCAATATACTACTTTTAATTTTTTTAATGTTTATTTATTTTTGAGAGAGAGAGAGACAGAGAATGAGCAAGGGAGGGGCAGAGAGAAAGGGGGACACAGAATCTGAAGCAGGCTCCAGGCTCTGAGCTGTCAGCATAGAGCCTGACACGGGGCTCGAACTCACAAACCATGAGATCATGACCTGAGCTGAAGTCAGACACTTAAATAACTGAGCCACCCAGGAGCCCCTCAATATTCTACTCATAAAGAATTCTTAACTATTAATTCCCATTTAAAGTTTAAGTTTCCTAATTACTAACACTTTATTAGCCTAATTACTAACACTAAGTTAAGGTTTATGAAATTAATGCAACTGAGTTTCTTTTAAATTATTTTAGAAGATACATATTTAGAATTTTTCTCAATATATTTGCCTGTAAAGGATTGTAAGGGTTACTCTTCATTTAAAAAAAAAAAAAACTGATCCCCAAAGGACAAGTCATAGGTACAATGGTACATATTAGCAAAATTTCCACTACCAAAAAGCTCAGAGCTATGTTTTATGATCAGGGTAGTAGTTATATATGAACATAAGATAATTATCTCTCTTTCTCTCTTCATGAATGACTGGGTTTTTCTAAATAAATAGATTTAATGGGGGTATAATTGGTATACAATAAACAGCACACAATTTAAAGTATACAATCTATAAGGGCTGATTGATTGATATATGTATACATCTATGAAATTATCACCATAATCAAGATAATGAACATATAAATTGCCCCACAAATTTCTCTTTTGTAATCCCTACCTCCTGCCCTACTTTCACAACACTGTTCTATCGCTATGAATCAGTTTGTATTTTCTAGAATTTTATATAAATGAAATAATGCAGTACGTGCTTTTTTTTTTGGTCTGGATTATTTCAGTTAACACACTTATTTTGAAATTCATCCATCTTATTAAATGTAGCAATAGTTCATTCTTTTTTATTGCCAAGTAGTATTCCATTACATGAATATAAACTGGTTACTTGTTGATGGATATTTGGGTTGTTTCCAGTTTAGGGACTATTACACATAGAACCGCTATGAACATTCACATATGCATTTTTGCATGCCCATATATTTCTTTTTTTCTTGAATAAATAGTGAAACATGGAGTGGCTGAATTATATAGTGGGTGTACATTTACCTTTTCTACTTCATTTTTTAGCTTTGTTTTAAAAACAATTTTTATTATAATTATAGATTTACAGAAAAAATTTGAATATAAGGTCTTAGTCTACTTGGTCTGCTATAACAAAAATTCAACAGACTAAGTGGTTAAACAACAAATATTTATTTCTCATGGTTCTAGAGACCAGAAAGTTCAAGATCAGGGCACCAGCAGATTTAATGCCTGATGAGGGTTTACTTCCTCATTCATAGATCGTTGTCTCACTACACCCTCACATGTCTTCACATGATGGAAAAGATGAGAAAACTCTCTACAGTCTCTTTTGTAAGGGCACTAATCCTATTCTTTAGGGCTTCTCCCTCATAACCTAATCATCTGCCAAAATCCCACCCCCAATACCATCACATTAAAAATTAGAATTTAAAGGTATGAATGTTTGTTTGGGTGAGGTATAAACATTAAGTCCATAGCAGATAGTACAGAGATTTTCTACATACCCTATGCCCAGTTTTCCCTGTTACTAATACCTTAAGTTATTATGGTACATTTATTACAATTAATGAAACAAAATTGATGTATTATCATTAACTGAAATCCACATTTTATTCAAATTTCATTAGTTTTTACCTATTATTCTATTTTTTTTTCTCCAGGATCATTTAACTTTTTAAAATCTTCCATGTGGTTATACCATTTTAAAAAAGAAAAGTTAGGCACTGCTGCTGGTGTCTAGCAGCAAATGATTAAAATGGTGAATGACAAAGCATACATATATGAAACATTTCGGTCTAGTCCAAGCCACTTTATTAGGTGCAAATGAACCAACCAGATAGTACTATAGGAAGTCAACCTTTCAGGACTTGCAAAATGCCATTATTTATTTGCTCTTGTTACATCTTCTTCCTCCACTTTCCCCAACCCTCCCTATAAAAAAGGGTGCATACGTATATTTGCAGTGGAGGCAAGTAACATGAGATTTGTTGTGAAATTTTTACACAACCCTACTGGAAAACTAGAAACACCTTAGAGAAGTGCAAACAAAGAGGCAAGGATTCCTAGCCAAGATAAACACACAGTCAGCCATTTTGTAATATTAATTATGTAACCTTGATCTATTTGAGAGCTTGTGTGGGTGCAGGAATTCCTTTAGGATACAGCCATTTATACTAACACAGGAGTTAATTACTAGATTCTGTCTTCTAGCTTCCAAAGCCAATGTCCTTGAATGAAAGCATACAAGATTTTTATACAGTATGGCAGATGGAACGAATCTGGTAGTTTCATTTTTTAAAAAATGCTAATCATGCCATTAATTCAATTAAGAGAAGATCTGCATTCTTTCATAGCCCACACATTTTCTCCAAAGAGAACAGTTCTGATGGTAGAATGCTGAAGATGTTAAGTTGAGGTTTCCTCTTGAAAGCATTTCTGGAAACAAAATTTCCTTCTGGATGCATGGCTCTCCCTCAGGTTACTGTATTTGCTTCATATTTTAATTGAATCATAGCTCTTATGTTGTGGATGCATATCAGAAGTACACTGCCCCATAGATCTTTCCCCTGGAGCTTGACTAGCATATTTGACAAAATCCTGAGGAGGATTTTGGAGTTATTTATTTGCTCTCTGGGTTACTTTTTTTCTCTCTCTGGGTTACTTTGACCACAGTGACTCCTTGCACCTCCTGACTTGCAACCTATTGCCAAATCACCTCAGACTCCAATCTGAGCATACAGATTCTCCTTTAGCAGAAATTGGAATAGCCCTCCCAATTCTCTGATGTTGGTAAGAGACTGAACTCTAAGGAAATCTGAACCCAAATATAATATCCATTCACAATTGCCAGCCTATCCCTTTAACTGCATCCCAAATTTTCCAGTGACCCCAGAATATGTCATCTGTAGGGATGTTGAAGGAATTTGGTATGTGCAGTAGCATGAGCTGCATTTGTGCAAGCTTGGTTATTTTTATCTACCATTTTAAAGTCATTGCAACAAGCTGACTCCTATAAGCTCTACCATGTCTATTCAGAGAAGTGAAATAATTATTGGGAGGAGACCCAGTGGAAACTGTCATCAGGAAAGGACATCCTAATATTTGTCCCTCTGCTAAAATTTAACGGGAAGAATTTGCAAAGTGACATAAGAGAGTCATGAAAAAGAGTGGTAGTCTTTGGGTGTAAGCATTCTAAAAAGGCCAATCTAGTTCCATGTCATTATAGAATTACCTTTTAATTAATCTTACCAGAGGCTTGAGAATTATAAAAAATAAAAGAATTTTCTAGTGAGTTATGTACTCCACAGTGCTAATAAAAAATATCAGAGAAATTGAACTCCTCCTATTAAACAACAACAATAGTCTCTAAGCTTGCCAACAGGTTTGTGAATTGCATCTGATTGTCAAAGGAGACTGAACAAATTTCAATGCAATTGCTTTGCCCCAATAGAGAGTAATCTTTCATTATAATTCTCACTTTACATATCTTCCCATCAATATCTTTTTTACCCCTTAGGCAGTACCATAAAACAGTTTACCAAATATTTTATAATTCTTGAGCTGAAAAACATATTCAATTCATCTTAAGGTTTTTTCAAACAAGCTTCTTAAAATGCAAATAGTTTCATTTACTTTCAATTACTGAAAAACTATAAGTTGAATATGGGCTTTGCGTGTTTTTAGTTTTGGTTTCTTCACTCCTACTTCCACCACTTTCTGGCTTTCTGTTCTCATCTCTTTACCTTAACATCCTCTCCTTGAATGAGTAAAATGCTCTTAACAAAGAGGGGAATGTGATACAGCTATGAAAAGATTTTATTCTTGATATAAAGTGAGCCTATATTAAAGACCCCGAATAGCCTTTTCCTAACTAATCAATTAAAAAATATAGAGATGTGAATATATAGTTTGCCCCAAAATATAGAGGAAACTATTGAAGTCTCAGACAGCCCAAGGCAAAATGATGTGCTCTGTTTTGGCAACTTCTGAGTACACTTTTTCAGTGCCTTGAAGCACCCCACCTGCTCTGGACTTCCTGAAATTGAGCTAACACACACACACACACACACACACACACACACACACACTTCTTTTCCCCCATTCTCAGCTTATCTAACTGGAAGAAGGAACATTGATCAATCACTTTGCCTTTGATCTAAATAAGTTTCAAATCTTATGACCTATGTGTGAATGTAGATTTTGTAAATCATGAGCAGGCTTCAATGGAAAAGTTAACTTTATAATCAGCATAGTTTTTACCTAGGGACAATCTGAATTGCCACCTATCTGAAGGATAAATTTTAGAGTGATGACTCTACTATTCACAGTTCTCGTTCCACAGTGGATCTTAGCCTTGACCAATGCCTAAAATATTTAAAGCTTACCTAAGACATACTTCTTAAATATCTTCATTTACTGAACAGACTATAGATGCCCAATCTCACATATAATGTCTTATATTAATAAGCACCTATAATTATTTAAAAAAAACAATAATAATAGGAATAATAATAATTCCTATTCATGTTTTTATAAGACACGGTAGATTGCAAAAGCATTTTGGAATCCTAAACCACATTGGGATTTTCATGATAACCATCTGAGATAAATAGTATCAGTTTATTTTACAGAATAAAAAAATTGGTTTAGAGACTGAGGAAGATCTATCCATGCACAGTACCAATGGAGCCAGGGTAGTTCATTCACAGTACCAGTGGAGCTAGACCTGAATTCATCAAAATACAACTAGAAAGAATCCTCAGTTTCCCAGAATGCTTTGTTGTAGTGCACATTTGGGATGTAGAGTCAAAATCTGCGTGGGACTGAAAGAGTAAAAATCAGTCTGGTTGGAGAATAAGCAGCCCTGCTATTAATCAGCCTGGGAGGAAAGACAGATAAAACCAGCTGCAAAGTTAACAGAAAACCCTGTTTTTCCCAAGGTAATGCAGCAGTTGTAAAATGCCATAACGACCCCCACCTCCTTTGAATGGCTACTGATTTCTTACCAGTGATGCCCCAGACCTACTTTGCTATTTTTATATGTTACTGGGCATACCCAATTGCTAAGACTTGTGTCATGACAGCTGTCAAACCCTAGTCAATCCTCTCTTCTCCAATGCTACCTTAAAAATCCCAACCTATCCAGAATTTATCAGGGCTTGCTTAGACTCTCCTCAGAATATTCAGTGAAAATCCAAACATTATAAAAATGCTTTCTTCCTACCTTCAGTCAAGGAATGATCCACAATTACTCTGGAGTGTCCCACCTTCAGTGCATTCAGTCAATAAATCTGATTTTTTTTTCAGATTATAGGCTTGATCCTGGCCTATGACTAATAAGGCTTTAATAGGCCCTAAAAATGACCCTAAAAGGGGGCACCTGGGTGGCTCAGTCGGTTAAGCATCCAACTCCTGATTTTGGCTGTTTGTGATCTCACAGTTCATGAGTTCGGGCCCTGCATCAGGCTCCCTGATGACAGTACAGAGTCTGCTTGGGATTCTCCCTCTCTCTCCCTCTCTCCCTGTGCGCCTCCCATGCATTCTCTCTCTCTCAAAATAAATAAATAAATAAACTTAAAAAAATAACACTAAAATAAAGATTTTGTTTGAGATTTTTTTAACTCAAAAAAACTGCTTCCCAGCAGCTTCATTTTATTTTTATTTACTTTTTATTTTTTAATTTTATTTATTTTGAGAGAGAGAAACAATGAGTGTGGAAGGGGCAGACAGAGGGAGAGAGAGACTCCCAAGCAGACTCTACACTCTCAGCGCAAAGCCCAATGTGGGTTCAAACTCACGAACAGTGAGATCATGACCTGAGCTGAAATCAAAAGTCTGACGCTTAACCAACTGAGCCACCCAGGCATCCCTAAGAGTTTTTTTAAACATACTTCTATTCTTGATATCTTCAATCATCACTTCTGAACAATGATTACTCATACTCATAATAATAACCTAGAGATGGTGCAAGATATCGATACACCACAGGAGGGCTCACTTTGGTTTAAAGGACCATTTAGGATGAATGGAAATTGGAATTAGACATTTTCTTTTATTTTATTTTGGAGGGAATCAATCTCTACCCTTTATTTCATGCTATATTTTTAAAAAATCCAGTTTTGTTGAGGTATAAATATAAAAATCTTGATTGTGTATATTTAAAGTATACAACATAAGGTTTTGGTATATATTTACATTGTAAATCAAGCTAAGCCACAATCAAACTAATTAACCACCACCATACATAGTTACCATGTTTTTTTTTTTTTTATTTTTTTTTTTAAATTTTTTTTTTTTCAACGTTTTTTATTTATTTTTGGGACAGAGAGAGACAGAGCATGAACGGGGGAGGGGCAGAGAGAGAGGGAGACACAGAATCGGAAACAGGCTCCAGGCTCCGAGCCATCAGCCCAGAGCCTGACGCGGGGCTCGAACTCACGGACCGCGAGATCGTGACCTGGCTGAAGTCGGACGCTTAACCGACTGCGCCACCCAGGCGCCCCCATAGTTACCATGTTTTTGTGTGTATGGTGAAAACATTTGAGAATTACACTCCTAGCAAATTTCAAGTATACAGTACCCTTATTACTAAATGTAGTCATCATGCTGTACATTAGGTCTCTAGAACTTATTCATTTTATAGCTGGATGACCAGCATCTCCCCATTTCTTCCACCCTTCACCTTCTGGTAACCACCATTCTATTCTGCTACTATGAGTTTGGCATTTTTAGGTTCCACATAGAAATCGTATCATATCATACAGTATATTTCATTCTTTGATTTATTTTACTTAGCAAAGTATTTTTCAGGTTCTTTTATGTTGTTGCAAATGGCAAGGTTTGCTATTTATTTATTTATTTATTGTTTATTTTGAGAGAGAGAGAGAGAGAAAGACAGAGCGAGAGAGAGAGAGCAGGTGCACATGTCAGGGAGGGGCAGAGAAAGAGAATCCCCAGCAGGAACCACACTGTCAGTGTGGAGCTTAATTCAGGGCTCAAACTCACGAATAGTGAGATCATGATCTGAGCCAAGTCACACGCTTAACGGACAGAGTCACCCAAGTGTCCCAACGTTGGCTTCTTTTTTAAGATTGAATAATATTCTACTGTATGTATGAACCACATTTTTCTGACTATTCATCCATTGATGGGCACAGGTTGTTTTCATATCTAGGCTATTATGAATAATGCTGAAATGAACATGAGAGTGAAAATACCTATTTGAGATCCTGATTTCATTTCCTTTACATATATACTCAGAAGTGGGATTTCTGGATTGTATGGTAGTTCTATTTTTTTAATGTTTATTTATTTTTGAAAGAGAGAGACAGTGTGAGCAAGAGAGGGGCAGAGAGAGAGGGAGACACAGAATCTGGAGCAGGATCCAGGCTCTGAGCTCTCAGCACAGAACCTGACATGGGGCTTGAACCCATGAACTGCAAGATCATGACCTGAGCCAAAGTCGGACACTTAACCAACTGAGCCACCAGGCGCCCCTATTTTTAATATTTGAGGAATCTCTGGATTGTTGTCCATAGTGGCTGCATCAGTTAATATTCCAACTAACAATGTACAGAGTTCCCTTTTATCCACATCATGGCCAACAATTTTCATCTTTTGTTTTTCTGATAATAGCCATTTTAACAGGTGGGAGATGATAACTCATTGTGATTTTGATTTGATTTCCCATTTAACAACCAATACCCATTGGCCATTTATATGTCTTCTTTGAAGAAATATCTATTCAGGTCATCTGTCCATTTTTAATAAGGTTATTTGTTTGTTTTGTTTTGTTTTAATATTGAGTTGTAAGAGTTCCTTATATGTTTTGGATTTTAACCCCTTATCAGATATATGGATTGCAAATATTTTCTCCTATTCCCTAAATTACATCCACTCTCTTTTTTGAGAGAAATATAATTGACATACAACATTAGTTTCAGGTGCACAACATAATGATTTTGTATTTGTATATATTGCAAAATGATCACCACAATAAGTCTAGTTACATTTGTCACCATACATAGTTATAGATTTTTCTTCTTATTATTAACTATAGTTGCCATGCTGTACATTACATCCCCATCAACTTATCTATTTTTTAATTGGAAATTTGTACCTTTTGATTCCCTTCATTCATTTTGCACCCCCCCCCAACCTCCTGCCTCTCCACCAGTTTAGTCTCTGTATCTATGAGCTTGTGTTTCTTTCTTTTTTTAGATTTCACATATAAGTGAGACCATATGCTCTTTTAGCAGCTTTTAGTTTGATACAATCGCACTTGTCTTTCTTTTTTGTTTGTTAGTTATTTGTTTTGCTTCTCTTGCCTATGCTTTTGGTATAATACACAAAAAATCATTGCCTAGATCAATGTCAAAAAGTTTTACCCTATGTTTTCTTTAGTAGTTTTATGGTTTCAGGTCTTATGCTTAAGTACTTAATCCTTTTTGGGTGGATTTTTATATATGATGTCAGGTAAGGATCCAATTGTATTCTGTATGTGGATATACAGTTTTCCCAATAGTACTTATTGAAGAGACTATACTTTCCCCATTGTGTATTTCTGACATGCTTTTTGAAAATCTGTTGACTGTAGATTGTGGATTTGTGGATTCTTCATACTGTTCTATTTGTCTATATGTCTGTTTTTATACTAGAGCCATACTGTTTTGATTATTGTAGCTTTTTGATGTAATTTGAAATCAGGAAGTATGATCCCTCCAGCTTTGCTCTTCTTGTTCAAGATTGTTTTGGCTATTTGGGGTCTTTTGTGATTCCATATATTTTAATATTTTTTTCTATTTCTGTAAAAAAATGGCATTGGGATTTTGATATGGGTTACACTGAATCTATAGATCACTTTGGATGGTGTAGACATTTTAACAATATTAATTCTTCCAATCTGAATACAGGATGTCTTTCAATTTATCTGTGTTTTCTTTAATTTCCTTCATCAACATTTTATAATTTTCACTTTACACATCATTCACCTCTTTGGCTAAATTTATTCCTTAGCATTTTATTACTTTTCTTGCCATTGTAAATGGGATTGTTTTCTTAATTTCCTTTTCGTGGCTTCTCTAGTTTTAATTGAGCATTTTATGTGCTTTTATTTTGTCTTCTCTCTTAGCATATCAATTGTACTTTTAGAAAATTTAGTGTTAGGCCTACAGTTTGCAATAACATTTACAACTAATCTAAGTTCACTTTCAAATAATACTATACTGCTTCACATGTAGTGCAGGTAACTTATAACAGTCATAAATTTCAATTATCCATAAACTATAATCACCAAATAGATTGATGCTATTATTTTGCACATTTATAACTTAACTTTATTGAAAAGTGATTCACAAATATACTTGTATATATTTAAAGTATATAATGTGATTATTTTATATACATATACATTTTAGAATGATTACCAAGATCAAGATAATTAACACATCCATCGGTTAGTACAGTTAACATAAATAAATCTTTTTTTAAATGTGGTGAGAATGCCTAAGATCTACTCTCAGCAACTTTCACATATATAATACCATATTATTAACTATAGTCTCAGTGCTATACATTAGGTCCTCATAACTTTTCTTCTTATAACTACTATTATTGCTATTATTATTTAAAACAAACTGTTACATGTTTGATAAATTATGAATAGGAAAAATAAAATGTTTTATCTTAATTTATTCTTTCTCTAACACTATTTCTTTCATTATGTAGATCCAAATTTCTGAACTATATCATTTTCATTTTTTTCTGAGGAACTTCTTTTAACACTTCTTGAAAGATAGGTCTAATGGAAACAAGTTCCCTCAGTTTTCATTTGTCTGAGAAAGTCTATTTATCCTTCACTTTAGATAAATAACTTATATGGATTCAGTATTTTAGGTTGTTGGGATATTTTTCACCACTTTGAATATTTCACTCCACTTTTCTTGCTTGCATGGTTTCTAAAGAAAAAGTCTGATGTATTTCCTATTCTTGTTCTTGGAGAGGTACTTTTATCTCCTTTGGATTATTTCAAGATGTTCCCTTTGTTTTGATTTACTGCAGTTAGAATATGATATATCAAGGTGTACATTTTTTAGTATTCATTCTGTTTGGTATTCTCTGAGCTGCCTGCAATCTTTGGTTTGGACCGTTTCATTAACTTTGGAAAATTCTCAGCTCTAATGCCTTAAATATTTCTATTGTTCTCTTCTCTCTTTCTTCTAATTTTGGTATTTCCATTACAGGTATCTTCCTCTTTTTGTAATTATCCCTTGGGAGTTATATTTTGTTCCATTTTTTCAGACTTTTCCCCCTTTACATTTTAGTTTAGGAATTTCTACTGATATATCTTCAAGATCACTAATTCTTTCTTCAGCTGTGCCCAGTCTATTGATAAGCCCATGAAAGGCATTCTTTATTTCTATTACTGTTACTGTGTTTTTTATTTCTAGCATTTTCTTTTGATTCTTTCTTAGAATTTCTATCTCTCTGGTTACATTGTCCAATACTGTTGATATATATTGTTCGCTTGTTCCATGGAAGCACATAACATATTAAACATAGTTTTCTTGCATTCCCAGTCTGATCATTCCCAAATATCTGCCATATCTGATGATGGTTCTGATGTGTACTTTGTCTCTTCAGACTACATTCTTTGGGGTTTGGGTTTTTGTTTTTCGTTTGTTTGTTGTTTGTTGTGTTTTTGCTTTTTGTTTTTGTTTCTGTTTTGCTTTTTAATATTTTTTGGTAATATTTTGTTGTTGTTGAAAGCCACACATTATGCACCAGGTAAAAGGAACTGAGGTAAATAGGCTTTTAGTGTGAGATTTTATGTTTATCTTGTTAGGCTGTGTTTACTCTTTGCTATAGTTGTAGGTATAAGAGGCTAAAATTTCGTAGAATGTACATGTTTATGTCTCCACTGTTTTCTTTGTGTTTTCCTAGAGACTGCTTTTTAAATAGGGTCTGAGCTTTGCAGTTATTTCAGCTGAAAGCCCTTGTTATCATACAGGAGCCTGATTGGTGGTAAGCATTCTATAATCTTATGATAAAGTCTCAGTCTTTCATGGAGCCTGTGCCTTTGAATATGACCTTCACAACTGCTTCTCAGCTTTTCTCCTCTTTTTAAGTGAGACAGGAAAGCTTGAGGAGGTAGCTGGAGTTTAGTATTGCAGTTCCCTTCCCTCAGGTAGGCTAGGTTCGGTAAAATTCAAGTAATTTAGGCTCTGATAAAAGAATTTCCCTTAGGGACAGGCCTTTGTTAAGAAGCACGGAGTGCTCTGGGATGATTGCTTTTATTAAATCCTCTGACAGAATTATAGGGAGATCTTTCTGTGATCTTCACCCTGAGATCCTGGTAGGGTTCCCAGAAGCAAACTCATGAAAATGTGGGGTATTCCAAAGATTACATTTCATGGAGTTTTTAACTCTCAGGCTAGTCCATAGTGGGCCTACAGTGACTTATCAGTTATAGTTTGTTTCTACCTGTACTGGCTCTTGCTCCTTGGTTTCTGCTCCCAATATACTGTGATTCTCAGTATTTGCTTCTTTCTCAAGTTTTGGGGGCAACAGTTTGCCCTGTGTCCTCAGCTCATTGTTGGATCTAATAATTGTTCATTTTAATTTTCTTCAGCTCTTTTTCTTATTATAAGGATGAGAGTGACAAATTTCAAACTTTTACTAGTTTTTAAGACAAGGTCCTAACTGAAACTTTTGAAGGTGGTGATTCCTGTAAACTAAATTATTATTTTCTAATTTTTCCAGTGTTTGCTGTTACATGTAACTTGCTTTTACTGTTAATCCTTCAAATAAAATGCTTCAGAAGTTATTTGAAATATATTACAGAATCTCTTCATTTTTATCCTCTATTCCAAAACCAATCCCTTCAGTGTCTCTCTTTCACACATTCTGCAAAATTTATCTTCCATCCCAGAAAACACTCCCTTATTCCTTTTGTCTAGGCAGACTCTTCTCAAACCTTTTCCAGCTAATTTATTTAATAATAGTCTCTCTCTTTGAAAGTCGATTTTAAGCATAAACTGTACCACTCGTCTTTACTTCATTATGTCTACATATTTTTTTTTCAACTATGTAGATCTTTTCTCTTGTTTAAATTTTAATGATTTCTGAGAACAGGGACCTGTTTTTTAATGCTTATATTTATCTTACACTAAATGTCTAGCCCAGAGCTATGCACATATTAGGGGACTGACAAAGAATCATTGGTTGACTGTTATATATCAATATTTGTTAGGAAATTGATTGCTTTACTGAGTGATTTGTAAATATAAACATCAACTGACTCTTTAATTCCCCCAAAGCAAGTCACTTCTAGATTCTCAAGAGCTGATAATTAAGATACCTCATATATATTAATAGATGGACGAAGGATCATTTTTCAGATTCTTTCTGCAGCCTGTGAAGATCTGTTTTTGGAAACTGCATTAGAAATGAAGAGGGAAAGACTGGGTCTGAAAGGACAGGATCAGCTTTCTTCCTCATGCCTGACAGAGGCTGTGGCTTCCCTACACATGAAGCTTTAAATCAAACTTAATTTGTGGTGCTTCAGCAGTTTCTGGCACTAAAGGGGGTTCTTCCATAGCAGGTTACATAGAACTAAAAGAATTGCGTGTAGTAAGATTAACCCATAGCACAGAGAAAATGGAGAAAGTAAAACTCAATACAAACCGTGAAGACAGTAAATTGCCATTTTTCCCTTGGTTAGGTCTATGTTGAGAAAGGAAAACTACAACATTAACCAGGAAGAAAAAGGTTAATAGAAAGACTATCAGTAAAATGTGGTTAAGACAATTCTTACATGTGTCTAGTTCAGCAATGGTACATAAATTTAAAGGGCAGGAGACTTACTCAAGTTACAAATGTCAGTATTATGAACTCTCAGATATGTGTATCATTGGGAGGGTACAGACACAGGGTAAATTTTAAAAGCATGTCTATTTGGAATATAATCTGAGCTTCATATTTCAGTATGGGAGACTCTTAGTTTCCAGGAACTCTCTTCCACCAACCCAACTTTAAGCCCTTCTTTCTCTCAAAGGGGAACCAGAAGAGATTAAGCCAACTGAATTTTAAATATCTTAATATATTAATATATAAATATTTAAATATATTAAATTATTAAATATTTAAATATATTAATATAGTATAAATATAAATATTTTTGTAGGAGCCAAAATGTAAATTATCTGCCTTTGATAATGAAACGTTGATGTTTAATAACATTCCTTTGCATGTGTATAGTGCTATTCACTCTTTCAATTACTTTAACCTATTTTACCCTCACGACAAAGTTAAGTATGGTAGGTATTTTTCCCAACTTAAAGCTGAGTTAATTTAAGGCACATTGACTTAATGACTTTGTAAGGACCCAGCTTGAGCTTGTAAATTTGAGGCCTGCCTGTAGAACCCGGTTTTCCCTGAACATAGTTGTCTTTTCCAGCTTTATGCTAAATGCCGGCAAATCAGAGCATTTGTCTTTGCATTCATAACCAAGTGTCCAAAAAGGAGAATTAACTCCAGTGCTCCAATTCTCTATCTTGCAAAAACATGTATTTAAGAAACTCACCCCAGAACTTAAGGGCAGGATTGCCACCACGTAGACTTGTTTTCTTTGGTCAAAGGCAGGAGACAGAAAAGATAGCAGGGTGCCCACTATCACTTCATTCAGGAGGCAGCTGACCATTGGTGAGAATATAACTTTCCAAAGAAACAAGAGGCACACTCCTTAGGAAAGGTTCCTGGCAACTCAGTTCCTCTGTAAAGAACACTTATTCGTGGCCATTCAGGGCCCTTTGCAACTTCACTTGAGAAAGCAAAAAGCAGGACTATGAGAAAATGTCATACAGGGCAGGGTTCTTCCTGTGAGGGGCGAAGGGAGAAAGACAAAGGGAAACAGTGTCTGCAAAAGGCAGGACCATGGCAGTGGGCTAGGATCATTGGCAGATTAAAGCACAGGGCACATGCCTGTATTACACAAATGCAGGAGAAAAGTGGAAAACAAACTTCTCGTGCTTATTCGGGTATAGAAGGCCACTAACCACTTTCAGTTTACTTCCTATAAGGCAACCATTTTTAAAGCTCACTTCTTTACTTTCTTACCCCCTGTTGTCAAAACTAACCTCAAACGCAAACACTACACCTATCAATTTTTTCCCTTCATGCCATGGTACAAACATCTAATTTGTTTTCATAAATTCAGCTTAGAACGTGGAGCCCAGTGTTTCCTCCTTTTTGCTACACAAATCATGTTGGCTTATTTATCAAAGCCTACTGGCATGGTAATATTTCTTTTTGCTAAGTGAATTCCTCACTCATTTCCTTTTCCATCTGATCTTCACATCAAGAGTCACTTTTTGTGTTTTCTTTTTTTTTTTAATTTTTGTTAATGTTTATTCATATTTTGAGAGAGAGAGAGAGAGAGAGTGCGAGCGGGGGAGGGGTGGAGGGAGAAGGAGGCACAGAATCTGAGTAGGCTCCAGGCTCTGGACAGACAGCATGTAGCCTGACGGGGCTCAGACTCATGAACTGTGAGATCATGACCAAAGGTGAAGTCAGACGCTTAACCGACTGAGCCACCCAGGCGCCCCATTGTGTTTTCTTTTTGAAGGTTCCATACATAATACCCAGTCAACATTTGCCATACCCAATGGAGACTTTGTGAGCTACGTAATCATCTGCAATTTTTGCATGACTGGTCTCTCCCCATATCAGACGAATTCAACCAAGAATACTGTCTTTATTTCAGGCTCCTCAAAGAGCATCTTGGAGAAAAAGAAGTTGAGTTGGCACTCATCTTTGATTCAGTGGTGGAGGCTGACCTGGCAAATTATACCTGCCATGTGGAAAACCGAAATGGACGGAAACATGCCAGTGTTCTGCTGCGTAAAAAGGGTATTTATTTTTTTAACTATTTCTATGGTTTGTTTAGCTACCAAGTAACTATTGAAGTTAAATATGCTTACTGGCCTTGTTTCATCATTTAGCACACATGTCTATTAAGCATTTTGTCTTTTTAAGGAAAAATATCTCTATCGCTATGGATAGTAGCATAAAATACCTATAATCTTCTATACCATTAGGAAATAGATTAAAAATGAAATATTGTTATGTGTTAAGTTCAGTGAAATAAAATGTACCTTAGTTATAAGTATTACATAAAATTTAATACGTATTGGCATTCAAATTTTTCTCTATATTTCACCATCTTATATTGTTTAAGTGAAAAACTAGGGATTTTATTATTGAATGAGAAACAAAGCCACTTTTTTATTCCCTGACTAAAATAGAAATAATAAAGAGTATCATAATATTCTTATAATTGTCATAATAAACATTATACATAATATCTCATGATGTGACCTGGTATTAAGAGGCCTTTGATAGGTACATATATTTTAAAAATAATCTGGCATTTATGGAAACCCCTCTCTAACTTTGTTTTCGGATGGGGTGGAAATTGTATATAATGGGCAAAGAAAGTAAATTTATAAATAAAGGAGATAAACACAAATATAGGAACAACAATCCCAGCAGCTGGAGCAGCTTCTGAGATTGGCTCTTACCCTGTCACAACTCTTGATTACTGCAAAAGGCTAAATATTTCTGTATGTATGCATCTGGCAAAGGTTTTTGTAAATGTAACAGAACAAATGTTCCCAATCAATGTTTTTGTTGTCTAGGCTATAGAGCAATAGAACACATTCAATCAACAAGGTCACTAGTTGTACCTCTTAACCAAGATGGAATTTCTATTTTCCTGCCAACCCTAGTACTTGACCTTGACCAGCAGTTCTAGGAGAAGCAAGAAAATGTCATTATTCTGAGAATAATGCTCTTATCTCTCTAGTACCATTTCTTATTCAGTTGGACTTGAATAAGGGCGTTGTTTTTTGTTTGTTTGTTTGTTTGTTTGCTTGTTTAGTATAAAGGAGTGTAATATGGAAAGTAAAATCAGGAAACCCTGGTTGAGTAGATCCTTGTTCAGCCATTGATTCAGTAGGACTAACTTGTCTGATTAAATATCCTGAACCTCAGTTTTCTCATCTGTAAAACAGGGATAATAATATCTACATTGTAGAGGCACTTTGAGACTCAAATGATAATTATGTAGTGTAAAATATACCACACTCAGTGTTTGTTATTATACAGAACTTGAATTATTTCTCCTGTGCACTAGGCAACCACATAAGTCCACCTACATAAAGGGCAGACATTGATCATGTCCAGATACCTTATGGCAAAGATCACTTTGTTCCTGCTCATTCCAGTCTTATTTTAGGCTCAGAGATCATCCAACCCAGGGTTTTCAGCACCTCTGTATCTTCAGAAAATTGGGCAATGTCTGGCCACTAATTAATACTTAGAACCTGTCTCATTAATGAATGAATAAGGTTATCTATTATTATTGAAGATCATGTATAGCAAGTATTGTGCTAAGTACTGGGAAATAGAATGATGAATAAAATAGACATCCCCAAGCCTGGAAGGGTACAAAGAAAGGTAAATATTAAACATTAAACAAAAAATTTGGGGCACCTGGGTGGCTCAGTTGGTTGAGAGTCCGACTTCAGCTCAGGTCATGATCTCTGGGTTCATGAGTTTGAGCCCCACATTGGGCTGTGTGCTGACAGTTTGGAGCCTGGAAACTGCTTTGAGTTCTGTGTCTCTCTCTCAAAAATGAATAAACATTTTAAAAATTAAAAAACAAACAAACAAACAAAAAATTGCACAAGTGTTACTGCTATGAGGAAAAACAATGGTGGTAGCAGGGTTCCTATCAGTCAGCAGGGATAGAAATAGCCTTATCTGAGTTTAAAAATAAATTTATTTCTATTTAATAAGTAAAACAACCACTAGCACCCCTTAAAATTTCTAATAATCTGACAGTAGAAACCAAGGCACACTGTAAAATTGCTACCTCCCATGGCTTCCTCAAGGAAACATGTCTAAAGCATGAATAACTAAGAATATTAATTCTCATCTTTCTCATCTCCATATATTAGAGTTCCCCAGAGTTCAGGTCACCTCTTCTCATTCACTTCCTAGATGATTTCATTCCATCTCTATCTCATGGTTTTGCTTATTGCATATATGCTGACAACTCCTAAATTTATATATCTAGCCTGGTCATCTTTCCTAAACTCCAGAATTGTATACCTAACTGCCTATTCAACAGCTACTCAAAAACTCCACTAGTGGATGTATCTAGTAGGCATATCAAGCTTCATTTGTCCCTAACAAGAATTTTGCTTTCTCCATCCTATAAACCTGATCCTCCAGTTGCCTTCTCCATCTCCATCACCATTCTTCCAGTTGCTCAGGCCAAAATCCTAGGAGTCAACCTTGACTTTTTCTTTTCTCTACTCACATGCTATATCTAGTCCACCACCAAATCCCATGGCTCTACTTTCAAAACATGTCCAGACTCTGATGTCTTTCCCCACATTCACTGTTAATGACCCTGGTCTGAACCACCAGCATCAATTGCCTGGCTCACTGCAATGGCCTCCTAACTGGCCTCCCTGCTTCTTTCTTGTCCCTTGCAGTCTGTGCTCATCACAGCAGCCAGACAGAATGATCCTTTTCATATATAACTTAGAGCATATTATTCCTCTAATCAGAACCCTCCAATTATAGAACCCTTTCCATTACACTTAAAATGAAATCCCAAATCTACACTATGGCCTACAATGCATGACAATCTATTGTGATTTCTGATCCAGTTTTCTACCACAATCTGCCTATTTGCCTCAAACATCACACACACTAGCTTCTTTTCTATTTCTTGTGCTCACCAAGCATAGTCCTATCTGATAGTCTTTGCATTTACTAATTCCTGGGTCTGGAACACTCTTCCCCGAGCTGTTCCTATGATTCACTCACTTTTTTCATACAGGGCTCTGCTTAAATATTACCTGCTCAATAGCCTTCCCTGGACACACTCTATAAAACAGTACTACCCATCACTTTCTTTCTTTTTTTTGGGGGGGGGTTAGAATATTAAACATTTTAATACGGTTTAAATCAGTGTGCCAGGTCCATTTCATCTCCTTCACTGCCAAATCTGAGGGCAGGCACTGTTTCAGTTTCTCTGCCTTCCCTTTGTCTGTGATGACCAAGGTATAAAGGTATCTGAAGTTTTTTGTTTAAACATTTTAAGCCTTACTGAAGTAAAGTTGAGAAACAAAATTATAAGAGATTTAAAGTATACAACAGGATGATTTGATATACATATACATTGTGAAAGGATTCTCTCTGTTGAGTTAATTAATTAACATATGTATCACCTTACATATTTACCTTCCTTTTTTTTCTTTTGGTGAGAACCTGTAAGTTCCTCTTAGAAAGTTTCAATTATACAATACAATGTTATCAACTACATTAGATACTCAGACCTTATTCATTTTACAACTGAAAGTTTGTACCCTTTTATCAACTTTTCCCTATTTCCTCCTCTAGCCCCGGCCCCTGACAACCATTTTTGTACTCTCTTCTACTATGACTTCAGGTTTTGTTTTGTTTTGTTCTGTTTTGTTTTGTTTTAGATTCAATATGTAAGTGATACCATGCAGTATAGTATTTACCTTTCTCTCTCTGGCTTACTTCACTTAGTATAATGAACCTCCAGGTTCATCCATGTTGTACTAAATGGTAGGATTTTCCTCCTTTTTTAAGGTGAAAGAATATTCCATCATATATATTTATGCCATATTTTCTTGATCTAATCATTCATTGAACTATCCATCACTTTTTTTTCTCTTTCTTGGCTCTATTTATGTTTATTGTACTTATTGCTATTTGATATCTTATTACATATTTGTTTTCTTCTTATCTTCCCCCCTCACCACTGAAATGTAAACTCCACAACAACAGGAACTTTTTCTGCCTTATGTACTGCTGTATCCCTAGTGCATAGAACATAGTAAGTGCTCAAAAATATTTGCTGAGTGAAAATGCTCCTCCTAGAGGGCCAGAGCAATAGGGTGGGGATAGATAACAGGGATTGGTAAAGAGAGGATTTATCTGTGATTTTCTCTTGACTAGTGTCTGCCCTGGGCTATCTAAATGCATGTCTCTTTAAAAAAAAAAATTTTAACGTTTTATTTATTTTTGAGACCGAGAGACACAGAGCATGAACGGGGGAGGGGCAGAGAGAGAGGGAGACACAGAATCGGAAGCAGGCTCCAGGCTCTGAGCCATCAGCCCAGAGCCCGATGCGGGGCTCGAACTCACGGACCGTGAGATCGTGACCTGAGCTGAAGTCGAACGCTTAACCGACTGAGCCACCCAGGCACCCCGCATGTCTCTTTTTTTTTTTTTTTTAATTTTTCAACGTTTTTTTATTTTTATTTTTGGGACAGAGAGAGACAGAGCATGAACGGGGGAGGGGCAGAGAGAGAGGGAGACACAGAATCGGAAACAGGCTCCAGGCTCCGAGCCATCAGCCCAAAGCCTGACGCGGGGCTCGAACTCACGGACCGCGAGATCCTGACCTGGCTGAAGTCGGACGCTTAACCGACTGCGCCACCCAGGCGCCCCCGCATGTCTCTTTTAAAAGACATTTACTTTCCAGATTGGAGGTTAAAAACTTTAAGACCTCAGGGGCCAGGCAGATAGTAAACTTTTTTTTTTTTAAGAGGTTGGATCTTAGAGAAAAAAAAAAAAAAACACAGGATAGAGAAAACATGCCTCACTTTAAAGGGGCAGTCACTATTCTTTTCTAGTAGATTATGCCATGTTTGCTGAAATGTAAACTCAAGGATAAGAGAATTTCTGAGTTTTCAAGTGAAGCTGAGTGACTAGGTATGAAATCTTTTGAGTTTTAAATATTGGTGTCCGTTGTTTGGAAACATGTGGAACAACAAAACCTTTTGAGGAGTCATGTTATACCAGTGTGCACTCCCTGTTTTAGGTAGCGGCTAAATTTTTTCACTGTGCTTTGCAAAAAGATGCAGTTCATCTTCTTTTATTCTATTTTCCTTAGGAGCTCTCAACAATATGGTAGAGCTCCAGAAAAGAGGGAGAAGCCCTATGGCCCTGCTCCAACCTTTTTTATCAGACTGAGCTCTGGCTTGTCTTGCAAAACTCAAGATGTTTCCTTTGGAGTTAAACATTTCAGGTTTTATCACAGCATAGCCTGGCCTCAGTGGCTGCAGTGTTTTCACCCAGAATATGAATATGATGTTTGTTAATGGAACAACAACTTACTGATGAGCTATGAGTCAAATATTGAAAAAGCCCTAAGTGATAATAATGAAGAAGCATTTGATGAATCCTTACTGTGAAAAGGCCTTTCGTAAAATGAAAACTTGTGTCTAATATATCCAATTAACAGGGTCAGGCTTTCTCAGAGCAAGACATTCTTACCTATGCGTCTTTTACCTGCACCTACCACTTTCTCACTCTCTGATGAACTACTATCAACAATTATAAGTAAGATATCAGTAAGTAGTCTAGTGTGTGTGTGTGTGTGTGTTTGTGTGTGTGTGTGTGTACCATGACTGAATTTATGCTAAGGAAATTCTGGTAATTGTTTCTTCTCTGCACATACTGCCTTTCCTACAAACCGGGACATATCACTGAATCCCTCTCTTCTCATTCCCGGTGCTACTGCCCCACCCTGAACCCCCAACCTGTAAAGAAACCCTCAGGTGGGATCTCCTAACCTGCTTCCCAACTTATGAGCTAGCTCAAAACATTTCCAGTCTTCCTTCTCTACTCCCTTGACTTCAGCTGCTATTTGTCTCACTCTATGATGCTGATCTTCAGGTTCAAAGTGAAGAAACCGTTGGGTTCAAACTAAGAAGGTTAAAAAGAACTTGTACTTTGAGTGCCTACAAAAAGCTATAATCCCATAAATATTTGCTGTTACGGCTATCACTGTATTTGTGATGTGTATATAAGTCACAGTCCAAATAAAATGGCTTTCACCTTCTCAGGAAATGTCTCTAGAAGCACAGATCCTGCTGAGATGGAAAATGGCAGTTGAAAACAGAAGACAAAAGAAAAACCAAGCATCATCTTGGTGATGGCCATTCTGCCCTCTGATTATAGGATTCATGTTTCCTTTTTAATGGCTCTGCCTGGGTTGAATGAAAGAATACTGGTTGAGTCTCAGAGAGGTGCACAGTTTTAAACATAAACAGCCATCATTAGGTAATATCTTTCAAAGACATTTTTATAAAATGGACCCCCAAACCACAAAAGTACTTTTCACACCATGGTTTTCTTCCATAAATGTACTGCTGAAAAATGTGCCTACTACTTGAGAGCACAAATTGTTCCTACTGCTGAAGTTTCCATCTACCTAATAACAAGTCCACTTTGTATATAACATAGAAATTGCTGAAAAAATTCCCATTTGGTGACTTTTAAAACAGTTGAAATCTATTCTGACCAGACACACACACACACACACACACACACACACAGAAGCAGAGAAGAGACAGAGAGATATGGAAAGAGAAAGAGTCCAAAACATTTACAACATAAAATGAACATTTTACAGCAGGAAAAAAATGTTGCATCAAGTCAATCAATGTCCTAAGATGAAAGAAAAGTCAGTTTCCTGAGTAACAAAAAAATCATATTGATCTGTCCATTTAACACTGGTTGTTAAGAATGCACAACTTATGTAAGATGGTGGGAAAATCAGCAAAGATTTTGATATTTGTAGCCCCACACAGGTCTCATAAGCAAGCCTGCCTTACCAACCTTATAGAGGCAGGCAATGGCTCCTGGGGAGCTACATATAGAGGGCAGGAGGCAGAGCTAATGTGTGGTAGGATTTTTTTACCTGAAATTTTGGGGCTTAATTTTCAAAATGACTACGTCTTGCAGCAGGCAGGACAGAGATAGATTCCAATTCCCTATCCGTACTCATTATGGTTCCCCTCATAATAATCCTTATTAACATACTTTGTCTCTCACAGCAGCCCCACTCCCTTCCCTTTTCCATCATTACTTCATCTCCTTACTGAAAGAGTGACATTTATTTATGCTTCTTATATTTTCACTCAGTGACTTTCCTGGTGGGCCATACTGTCTCTGTCTTCCACTATCTCTTCTTTCCCTCCACTTCCTTTCCAAGACCAAATTCCCTCTCCCCCCATGAAACCTAAAACTTTTCTTCATATTCTGGACTCTAGGGAGCCCCTCTTTCCTCTCTGATACAGCTATAGGATTCTTCAGTACCCTTCAGTGAAGTGCCAGAGATACACTCAGTCCTTTCATGATGCCTGGTGAATTGTATTTCAGGTTATTTCCTTGGAATTAAAAGGGCATAAGAAACCAAAATTCACTGCAAGTCACATGTTCTCATGAAACACTACTAACAACTCTATAGAGCAAAAGGGAAAAGGCTCTCCTTTGTCAATTTCCAGGCTGAAGCTTATAAAACTGTGATGGAATAAAAAGTCTTGAATTTGAAATTAGGATATCTGGGCTCAAGTCTGATCTTGGCCAATTCTTAGGTGTATGACCTTGAGTATGTGAATTAAAGTACCAAGTCTCATATTCTTCATCTATAAATTTTTCCTAAAGGATTCTTGCCCCAAAAAGTTAACTTAGAGAATAGATTAATTGACTGGTTAAAAATTTTATTTATAATATATATTACTTGTAGTCTCTGTTTTATATATATATATATATATACACACACACACACACACACATATATATATGTATATGTAGTATTTATTATATACATATATACACATATATACATATGTATACATACATATATACATATATATGTATGTGTAGTAGCTATTATATATATATATATGTTTATTTTTTCCTTAATCTTAATCTTCATATTGAGCCTGATTAATTTCTTTTTTTTCTCTTTTTTAATGTTTATTTATTTTTGAGAGAGAGACAGAACGCAAGTGGGGCAGGGGTAGAGAGAGAGGGAGACACAGAATCCAAAGCAGGCTCCGGGCTCTGAGCTGTCAGCACAGAGCCCGATGCAGGTCTCGAACTCATGAACCATGAGATCATGACCTGAGCCGAGGTTGGACGCTTAACCGACTAAGCCACCCAGGCACCCCCTGACTAATTTATTTTAAGCAATAAGCCTATATAGAAACAAAAGACATCCCCAGGGAAAGGCTGACAACCTGGTTGTCAAGGGATCTCCAGGAGTGGCTGTCTGTCATGGTCAGAAGTTTGATTTTGACAGTGTTCCAGAATTAACCCATCCAGGGATGCTGATTGCTGTCAACCAAACTCATAAACAATTTGTGTGCAAACTAGAATGTCACTGTCTTTTCCAGTATCTAGTAACATAGTAAGCAGAATTGGTAATAAAAAAAAAAGTCACTTGGTAATTACAGATTTAGATCAGGGGGAGGTTAGCTAATCTTTTAGGCAAGTTTATCTATATTATGTTAAGACCAATGAATGTCCCTTTTCCATAGGGGAAAATATGTCTCTGGTCTGGTGTCTTTCAGATTCAGCATTTCTCCTGTAGGCATTGATGAATCAACATTCTAAATTCTCCTCTGACTTCCCATATCTCTAAATTTCATGGTACTATCCCCTCTTTTTATGATACACCTTACATTTGTTAATATCACTAACTAAGCTACAGGTAAGTCACTATTTCCTGAGTCTGGGATATATGATGTCTCCTCCCATTATGTGTTGATTTAATTGTTCTAACTATTAGAGTTCTAAAAGTCCCCCACTCAAGCAGTCGAGGGCTACTATCAGGTAGCCTACTGTTGGCTGAGTAGTCCAAGTTATTAGCCTGGATTTCTCATTCTCTTTTAGCCCCACTGGGCATATTATATCATATACATATTATGGTCATTAATTCAAAGAAGTAGTGGAAATGGATAAACTGATTTCCCCAGGTTATCTTCTATTGGATTATGTTCTTAGGGTTAAATGAAACAATTAAATCTTGCCAGATCATTCAATTTTATTTGATTTTGAGAATAATTTTATGACGATGTTCTCATGTAGAAGAATATAGGGCCTGTGGCTTGGGAAGTACTAGATGGTAATCTTTCTAAATCAATAAGGTAATTTAACAGAAACAACAAAAAATTGGCCCTAGACCTAGAAAAAGGAAGTTCTAACAGTTCCGTGAAATACACTTAAAACAGAAATATATATGTGAGATCTAGATGTGTTCAAAAAAAATTGGGAGCGACTATTCCTTTTCAGATAGACTCGTCACTTTCAACACTAAAATTACTCAGATCTTTAGAAAAGAGTTAATTTTATGAAATTTGACTTACACATATCTGTCAAGAACAAAGCTACATACTGTATTAAGCAAGAATCTTTTGGAAAAAAAAAACAGAATGGGCTGTACATCTTACAGACTAGAAATATGGAAAGACCCCAAATGTTGCTGATTTAATTACCATTTCCTGTTTACTCTGTTGGTTCCAGATTTAATCTACAAAATTGAACTTGCAGGAGGCCTGGGAGCAATCTTCCTTCTCCTTGTACTGCTTGTGATCATCTACAAATGTTACAATATTGAATTAATGCTCTTCTACCGACAGCATTTTGGAGGTGATGAAACTACCAATGGTAAGCTCTCTCCTATTGTTCAAACTCTAAAAGGCATGGATTTGTGATTATGTAAGAGAATATCACTATTCTTAGGAGATATGTGATGAAATATTTAGAGTTACAGGGCTATGACTAAGGCAAGTTACCCCTCAAATAGGTTAGAAAAAAAATATGTATTTATCAAGAAAGAGAGCAAAGGGGAGAAAATATTAACAAATGGTGAATCTGGGTAAAGAATATATTGATGTTCTTTGAAACTATTTTATTTTTGTAATTTTTCTATATATTTGACATTATTTACAAATTAACAGTTTAACAAGGAGACATTAGTTGATCAGGAGCTAAAACAATTGCTGTCAAAACCCTTCCACTTACTAAGAAATAAATTAAGAATAAATTCCATTATTTTCCTCCATAAAATTCAAATGCAGGTACAGATCATTTTTAGCCATTCCTGGCATTGAAAAAACAAATCATTTAGGAAACAGATTAAAATCTATGGATGTTATCTTTTTAAAACTCACAGTGCATCTGGACCTACATATTTTTGATGATTATAGAACCATTCTCACAGACGACCTCAATGGATAGAAGTTCAGAATGTAGCTTATAATTTTATGTTTGCTATCTATGTCCTTTGGAAATCTTATGAATTAAATAGCAATAAAGCATTGTATTGAGCTTTGAAAATGATTTAATTTTTCAAGAGAATAAATTAACATATTTCAAGTCAATACCAATAAGAAATGATGACATGTCACTCCTTATGCATAAAGCCCTCACCCATGAAATACTGTAAGTCTTGGAAATATGTGTGTGGAATCCTTAGGTAAGCCAAGATTAAAAAGAAGTCCATTTGTAAGTCATTAAAAAGGAAGGTTAAATTTTAGTTTTCATTATGTTGAAATAATGAAGGTTAGAAGTTTTATTTTGCTAAGATCATGCTCTTAGCTCAGAGGAGAAGGGCTCATAATTTTGTTTATCTTTATAGTGATAAAAGAAGGGCAGAGTGGTAACTGTAAAAAGTAATTTTTTTTGAGGAATCTTTGATTTTGGTCCTATGGTTTCTATTATGTAAATAATATGAGTGGCTTTTAATTGACTATGTTTTCATAGTAAATTAGAGAAGTGCTGTTTGATGCGTACATATGCATGCTTTTTATCAAAGGAGTGTGTTTACCTATCATAGCAGCCCATTTAGAAGTATTACAGACCCTTATTCAGACATAGTTTCAAAGTGAGAGATTAGGGCCTGTTGCAACCATAATTATATGCTCCAACAATATAAATGAAAATGTGGTCAATTATACTAAGTTTCTATATACAACAATTAGTATAGAAAAATATTACTTCTTACCTGACCACATAAAATAACTAGATGAATTGTGCTACTAAGGAAAAAGTCACTGGTTCCCAGGTGCCAACAAGGAGCTATAGTATCCAACTGGGAATGTAAAAGATGCATTGTCTATATGAAAGAACATGAAAGGGAGGCTCCTGTGATTAATTTGTTTTGAGTCATGATTATAAGCAATTTGTCAATACTCTGTAAGTGATGATACAATTTATTAAGTTAATCTGCAGTAATTAATTATTTTCATCACCCATACTCAATAATCCAGATTAACTGATCAGGCGTAGTACGTATTTGTAAGATTAAATTGATACTAGCATCATAGGACATTTTCAGGGATAAAATATTCCATTTTGTGTCTATATCTCCAATGTGGCCCATGTGGTCAAAGATAACAAATAATCTAGAGCATTTCTGTTAGAGAATTGTGTATTCATTCCAAATCAATTGTTTTTGGGGGAAAAATGGAATGTGGGGGGGAAGGGATTTCAAGAGTTTTCATTAGGAAGGGCAACACAAATATTTTATAGTCCTACATGGAAACTTAGACCTGAAATACACAACCTGTACTAGCTGAATGGAATACTAAAAAGTCAACAGGTATGTGGTAAGGATGAATAAATGAATATTAAAGCTCTTTTAGAAATACTCGGTTTCATGATGCCAAATATCAGCTAGATAACCTCTGAATTTTTCATTTCTTTATTTAATATTCTGACATCTTATGGACACAACTTAGTTTTACCCATATACTTTTTTTCATGTTTTCTCTTTGATTCATATCTATAGTAGCATTTTCTGAAAGTTCTTTAAAACTGCCTTATTTTTATAAAATAAAATCAATCCAACAAACTTTTACTTCTTAGCCATTTTTTATAAAATTCATTTCATTTTAATCCACCAAACAATGACTGCTTCACTTATTTGACCTTTGAGTTGTTCAGTCATTAAATAATTTAGTAAGTATCTACTACGTGGCAGGCATTATTTATGATATATTTACTTATATTCTTCATCTGGATCAATACACATAGTATAGTAGGCACTAGGGATATAATAATCAACAAAGTTACACAGTCTTTGCACTTTAGAAGCTAAAGATTTAGCACTGTGTTTAGCATAGCCCCAGAAGAACTGGATTGTAAACAGGAATGGCCTCCTGGTGGTGAACAGGATTAAAATTTAAAAACAGGGAAGGACAGGTATGACAACAGGAAAATTCTTCGACAGTTTGGTTCCCTTTCTCATAACTTCTCTCTTCATTAGAAACAACATACCTATGGTGATCACTGTGCAAGCCCTCTTTCTTATATTGCTCTGCCATCTGCATTGTTCTCTATTTCCTGGTTCCTTAGATGAGCTTAGTCAACATGATTTAACATAAGGAAGGTTCATTAGCCTTGCCTAGCAAAGTGGTGTTGTGGAATTGCCATTCAGTTTTAAAACAATTTTCAGGCCTTCCTGTTAACCTTATTTGCATCATGTTGTTGATTTTGCTCTTCCATCTTGCTCTCTCTGTGATCAACAGCTGTGGCTATTCATGAGGTTTTCTTGGCTGTCTACATAATACTGAAGTGCATTTTTTGTAAACTGTGGCATCTGCATCACTGCTTGCTCACTAGCTGGCATTCTAGAGCTTCTGGGACATCTGACATGGTGGCTTTGACAGCACTCTTCCTGTTCTGTCCAGCCACCATAAGCTCTTTATCTTTAGCTCATCTTAAAGGGACATGACTAGAATCAGAAACAACTTTCCAAAGAATGATATGCTTCTAGAATGTTAGGTAAAATTTATTATCCAGACATTGTAGGTGTTAACACACATCAAAGACATCCATGTTTTTTGTCATAACTTGATTTGGGATATGCAAATATAGTAATATTTTTCTAGAAGAAAGTCTGTAGCATCACTAATATTAGGGTATAGGTGAAGCGAGTAAGGATGAGAAATATGTGAGTTTAGGCATGGCTGGAGGGCAAATAGTCTTAATCAGGATAAGCAATGAAGGCATGAGTCTAATGGCCTGGTCAGATGGATCAAAGACTCAGGTAGTCATTGCAGATGTCTAGCTCATAGTATATGCTCAACAAATCATTGTTGAATGAATCGATAAGTAGTTGAATTTAGGGAGGTTTGTGAAGTAGAAAAGTTATCGAAGTCAGAGGAAACCAGGATGTAGTCTGACATTATGGAGTTTGAGGAAGCAGCACCATCCATTAAGAACAATGAAATACATTCTGTTCATAGGAATGGATCTGTTTGTCCTTTGGCCTATTTTATTCTTCCAGCTGTGTATCATCAGCAGCTCTAAGTCCCAGGTGAGTAATTATAGCTGGAGAAAGTCAAGGGCTTGCAGGTGCATCCTGAGCTTGATTGGAACAGGGGCAGAGGTGCTGAGATTACCAGGAGGTTCTTACATTAGCATTGCTTATGAACATTCTCACTTCCAAGTGGTGTTTTATGCATAAGAGTGGAATGTGTCCCATTTGTAAGCCAAATGATCTCAACTATCCAGTGCAGTCCTTCATGTGCATCTGCTTCTCGGCAATCAAGTAACCCAACCAAGGTTTATGGAAGCCTTTTCCAGCCAGAGGACATGCTAAAGAAAAGTCTTTTGGCTTCAGGCACCATCATAACATAAATAACCAGAGTTCCTTTCATGTGGGGGTGGTGAAGATTGGAACCTTACTAGAATTAGAACAATATAATCCTGCCTCAAATATCTCTAGATAGGGGGTTCCACCTACTTCTACCCTAGGGTATTTATATCTCTTTGCCTATCATTTAGTAGGTAGAACTAAATCATTAATGGTATAGATGAGTGGCTGCTTCATTCTGTAAATTACCTTTTAGTCAGTTTTACCTATATTCTAATCAGGTCTGCTTTAATGGAAAATATCGATGTGTTTAGAAACAAATCCTAAAATGTTTTCCCATCATTTAAAATTATTATTTGCAAGTAACTAGGTTTAATAAATACTAACAGTTTCATTTAAGTCTATGCTCACTACATTAACTTTTAAAAATAATTTTCTATAAATGAGGGAATTTTGAAAGCCACTGTAACTTTTCCAATGTGGCCTTTCTAAAATCAATGGGGACTAATAGCTTGAGTAGCTATATTCATTAATAATTTTTAGGAAAAATATTTAAACATTTTACATATTCTCTTTGAAGAGGCTGGCTCTGAGCCAATACAGGAAAGGAGGAAAAAATACTTTCTCAAAGCAAAATTAACTCCCTGACTAAATGTGTGAAGGGAAAACCTAATTTGGCAATACTGGAAGGATGTATATTTCGAAACAAAGGCTTCTTTTGGAAGCTTGTGTCAAATTATTTGGCCATGGATTGAACAAGAGTAACAGACAATACACTTGTATAAAACCCAGCTGCTGTCTCTAATATTTGGTGATAAACTGCTTTTTGTATATGAAGATGACAATACTAACCAACTGGAAGTATGGCATGTGTTGTGAGTAGTGTCTCCAGGAGTGAGGCTGGATTATTTTGATCTTCCACACTCTAGGGCCCAGCCCCTCTTGGATATCTTGCACATATTTGTGCAAATGAGGTATAGTCTGTGACCAAGTAACAGAGCCAAGCCAGCTGGCACAGACAAAGTTCAAATCCATGACTTTGGTCTATTTAGTCCTGCATTCAGACACACTGAGCTAATCACTCACACATCACTGAATATCACAATATGTATAGTCACCAAAAGTCACAAATAATTCTCTCTTATTCTTCCTGACTATAGGTTTCCCATTACATATCAGTTTCAGTTCATATCACATGACTATGTTATGTTGAAATGTGCTAGATTTCTTACAATATGGCATGTGGCTTATTTTTTCTAATTATTAATGACAGTCACTAATTATAGGGCTTATTCTAGACTGTTAGTGGTTATAGAATTTTCGTACTTAAAGAGAACCTGCTAATACATAAAACCCACTTGTTGTTCTTCATATTTAAGACAACAAGGAATATGATGCCTATCTGTCTTACACAAAAGTGGACCAAGATACTTTAGACTGTGACAATCCTGAAGAAGAACAGTTTGCTCTTGAAATACTGCCAGATGTCCTGGAAAAACACTATGGATATAAACTCTTCATCCCAGAAAGGGACCTGATTCCAAGTGGAAGTAAGTACTTTCAAGTACTTGAAACTTTCAAGTTTTGTATTTAAAAAGCTTTGTGTCTTTTATGAAGTTATATGGAAGCTTCAAATGTCAGAGCCAAATATTTAGATAGATGTTCTCACAGGAGATTTTATTAAATTCAAAAGTGTTCTGATATTCTACCACCCAAAATTTTTAAAAGGCACTCTCACTTACATTTTAGGCATGGTTTTTAAATTGTGCTTTAATGGTATTTTTTTTTTATTATATTGCCTTAGTGTTGTGAGAAAATGATGATCCTTAAAAAAATCTCCAAAATTTAAAGTCTTTTCAAAGCATTACAGTTCCAAAGCTGATCTCCTGTCATTGTGCTTCTACTTATACCTACATTCATTGCTACTAATAACTGAATTTATGTGTTGTTACTCATTTCCAGATTTATAGAAAAAAAATCCACATAAAAAAGATATGTGAGTCCATTGGGTATAGCACTTTCACCATGTATTCAAATTATTTTAAAGAAGTTCTGGACTATGTGGGCTTGAATGCTACTTTTATATCATGTTACATATTGAAAGCTATATTTGAGCTTTTAGAATAAATTCAGGTTCAAGTAAAAATATATATTTAGTTCCTGTTAATGTTCAGAGTATTGTACAGGCTAAACTGTAAGGGGAATACAGAAAAGCCAAAAATATGTTCCTTGCCCTCGAAGAGCTTAAAATGCCATTGAGGGAAAATAAAAGTGCTAGAATTCATTTTTGTATGAGTCTATATTAATATCCTTGAGAGGGGGAGATTAAAATGTGACTACAAATCAAAATATGATAACTTTTACACATGTAATAACAAAATTAAAAAGCTTGCATTTTCTTTCACAGTATGTAAAATATCTTGACATAATTTCATTTCACCTTTACAATAACACTATGTGGAGAGAGAGCAGGTACTATTATCCTCATCTCGCAGATGAGAAAATAAGTTAAAGAAATCCAAGATCAGATAGCTGGCAAATGATAGAGCTGGGATTCGAACCTAAATCTGTTTGACTTTGGTTCTCACTCTGCTAGATCATGCTATTCCTCAATAACATTTATTCAGATTATCAGCAGTCCACCAAGGACACTAAACTGACAGGAGACAATTGAGTTTTGGTTGTTTATCTCTTTTCTCAGAATGCATATATGTCTGTTTCTGTGTGTACATGAATATGCACACTTACATGTGCATAGAAAGGAAGAAAGACAACATTTATTGTTCCATTACTTCCCTGAACCACAAATGTAATAATTCTCCAAACTCTTTCCCATGATCTTCCACTCTTTTCTTTCTGTAATTCTCTTCATCTTCATGACTTGAGATACCACTTCCGTATTGACTGAACCCCAAGGAACCTGCTGATACCTCTGAGTCATTTTTATTCTTCTGTATCTCTCTCCCAAATCCAGTGTCCACTGATCTTTTCCATTCTCAGCTCTGCTATTCTAGTATAGGCCCTAATCACCTCATTACTACAAAGTTGTTTACTCTCTGCCTTCCCTATTTTTCCTCTCATCCATTTCCACTAATAGGTATAAATCCTTGATCATGTCACTCCCACATTCAACGTTAAATTGTTCACCATTTCCTATAGGATAAAATCCATAACCCTTAGCTAAACACTTCCATAGTCTGGTACTAGCCCAGATTGGTCTCCTAAACTTGTCTCTTACCATTACCCCTACTTATACCTTTCACTATACCCAAACTGTGCTTTTGATATACATTGTGTGTCCATTTAATGCTTTTGTTCATGTTAGTCTTTTATACCTTTACAAATTCTATTTACTCTTCTCCATATCACTGCCTCTGTGAAATGTCCATAATAATGTCTCCAGCCTTAGGGTTCACCATGCATAGTCCCTTGTTGACCTATACATTTTTTACTCCTGTGATACTTTACGTTCTTTTATTATTTTATATATTTGTCCATCTATTTATATCTTATCTAGTCAGCAAGATTGTAAGTTCCATGAAGGCAGGGAGTGTATTTCATTTATCCTCATATTCCTGTCATCATCTATCAGAAAATTTGAGCTCATTGGATGCTTCATAGATGCTTTTTGATTTTGTTTGGACAGTGTTTAAGACAGGAGGAAACAATGAGACTAAAATAAGCAAGGGTTTAAATTTTTATATGACAGTATCTAAAAGGCGTTTTTCTTTAACAAGGCAAGTGTGAAATCTAAACAGGAGCTTTCTACCGAAAGAAAAACAATATGAGTAATTCATAGGAATAGTCCCAGTCCTTAAATAAGCTACTGAGAATATTGCTCTTATTTTTTGATATTAGAAAGAATACCTATAAGGAGTTGAACATGGATGAAAAATTTAAAAAATTTCTTTACTATTTTTTGCTTAATTTATTAAATTATTATTTATTTTTTATATTTTGTCAAAAATGTATTGTTAAATGTAGAAATTCTGCAAAATCAATTTTAGAGTAATAATATCCTAATTGTATTAAAGTAATATCATTACCAAAGTGAAATTTATATTCTATGTTAGGTCATCTTCAATAGGATTTAGTGTGGTGCTGGCCTGTTTTCTTGCATTCCAAAATTGTTAGCACCACAATAAGAAGTCTTTATCAACTCCACCAAGTGACTGAAAAATGTTAGTCTTCATGTCTGAATATTTCAACATTGATTATCTTTCATCTGAACTGGAAAACATTGCTTCACCATTGTGCACATTAGAAAGGGAAATGGGGGGCACCTGGGTGGCTCAGTCAGTTGAATGTCTGACTTTGGCTCAGGTCATGGTCTCGTGGTCCATGAGTTCAAGCCCCGCATCAGGCTCTGTGCTGACAACTCAGAGCCTGGAGCCTGTTTCAGGTTCTGTGTCTCCTTCTCTCTCTGACCCTCCCCCATTCATGCTCTGTCTCTCTCTGTCTCAAAAATAAATAAACGTTAAAAAAATTTAAAAAAAAAGAGGGAAATGGGACAACATGGAACACAGGAAAACCACTTTACCTAAGATTCAGTAGATGATACTTGGCTTATTATGTAAAGAAGAAGCTATTGTGTATAGGTGAGAGTCAGACCCAAACACCATGAGGGTGAAAGAGATGCATCCCCAAATTATGTCTTCTTAATGCTCCCATATAGTCTGTTTTGGTGATGTCTCAGGTCAAATGAATCAGCATGCTGTGTCAATTTAGCCAAACAGGTGGTAGAATATTTTACACCTCACTGACTTAGCTATTTGTTTGGATAAATTGATTAAAATTAATTAGTTGTTTTGGTGTATCAAAGACAGGCCTGATCATTCTCCTTGACCATAGAGTGTGAGGTGTATATAAGCTGTATTTCCTAGCTCAAAACTACGAGATTTGAGTTGGGAACTATAGCACACTGAATAAAAGATAGTAGGAAGTTGTCACCTAGTATACCCTGACATTTAAAGAACTTAACAGAAAAACACCCAAAAAGTCACTAGGATGGCAGACATTTTATAGTCCATAGAAGATAATTTTAATTTTTTTTGAGATTATACAACCATCAGACTGAGCAGGGAGTTGGATCCTGGGTACTCAGTGGTACACAGGAAGACTCCTTTTACAAGTAAGCCCTTTTGGACAACTATGCAGTTTTTAGATGCAACCACTGGAGGGTGTTTGATTTTAATCCTTCCTTCCTGAATGAGGAAATTCATGTTCTCTGAATTCTGATTCGCGAGTGTAACCTGCAGAAGTTCTTAAAAAGGCCCTTTGACAATTTTTCTTTTTCCATCAACATTTCAGAGCTGGCTGAGCAGTCACCATGTCACAATTAACGAGTTTTTCCTTGGCATTTTTAGCACGCCTTCAGGAAGTCGATGAAGTATATGAATAATATACTTGATTTACACATGAATGACAGAGTAGAACATTTTGGACTTGGTGTATGTGTGTTATTAAAGAAGCTTCTGTGGTCTGTATTTGCAGCCATTGGTACAGATTTAACAGGTTATGCTATATAAATATAGACACATTCCTGGGGGGTGGGGAACTAGTTACAATATTATAAGCTATGTTTGTCCCTCACATCTCATTTAAAACATGTTGACCCAAGACTACACCTTCCTCCAAAAACTAGCAATGAGGCCTTTGAGGATTATAAAAGCAGACTTCATAATATCATCCTTGATCTACAACAATAATTTTCTATGAATGAAATTAATGAGGTCAACATTAACCCATTAATATTTAATGTCTTCACTTTTGATGTCTCTTCAATTTCTTTTGTACCACTCTTATGGTATTCCAACTCAATCTCATTAACATACAAAACTTTTCAATGCATACAACTTCAAAAGTACATGAATGAGACTCCCCCGCCACCTTCCTTCTGTCTCTGTCTCTGTCTCTCTCTCTGTCTCTTCCTCATATGACCAAGAGTTCTCAAAAAGTTTCAATAGAAACATGTCACTTTCCAAGATGAGGTGGTGTCTGTACTGTTACGACATGCCCTTCTAGGGAAGTATGCTTTGGCCATCATGAACCAGCAGAGATGGGGAGATTTGACACAAATATTTTTCCTGAAGGCTAAAAGTGAAAGGCTTCAGATCTGGACATTATTTTCCTGGCGGTGACCTACCTTTCTATTCTTGAGCCTGTGGCCAGAATCTTCCTTATGTTTTCTCAGGTTTAGTGCCTGAATGTGGCAAAAATTCCTACTTTCCAGTAAAAATTTGGTTTGTCTCTTCCCAGGCTAGAAACATCAGTCCTGAGAATAGCAAAAGCAACTTTGTTGCCAACAGGAGTCTGAATGTCAGAACTGACAGGCAACCAAAAGAAAACCAGATAGAAAATACCATACTCACACTGACTAGAGACACAAATTTGAGAAGTAGAGATTTTTCTCACCCCTGCAGCTGCTGAGTTTTGTGGTGGAAAGTACTGTACACAGAGCACATTGTGTTCATGGGGCCTAGTGGATCCTTGAGGAATGAACAGATGTGCTCTGAAGCTGACATGTGACCAATAGAACCCAGCTGTGCAATTGAGATCCTGAGATTGAGGACATTTTTGGATGAGTACCATGTAGGTTCTCTAGCCTATCATATCTCAGTGTTTCTGCAGGGATTAAAAAACATAAAACTATAAAATGTTATTGAGTTAGGTGGAGGGCTACTGATCAGTTGGAGAAAATAGCATTCTAAAACTAAAAGTAGAAACAATCCAATCCTGTAGCTTTTGTTTGCTTTTAAGAGAAAGCAATCAAGGTACTTAAAAAATGCATATGCAATATTTATTAACAATTCTAAATTGAGCCAGTTTGACTGAGGCTTTCAAAAAATCTATAAATATCGCAGTGGACTTTGAAGAGAAAAAAATCCTTCAAAGGCATTTACTTCAATTTTTCCTTCTATTCATAGAAAGATTATGGGGATCTCTATGTGAGTTATTCATTGCAATGTATTATTGCACTGGTCATACATATGTTTGACCAGCTATGTCTGTTGAAGTTATATTTATGAATTTGGCCTCAAGTATCAGTGTTACTGAAGAAGTAATTGAGTGAGTGAAACTCAACAATCTTATGACTCCTTCAGTAATTTAAGGGGAAAATGATAATGTATGATTACATTCTTGCATTTCCTCACTATTCTAATCTTCAGTTTTTCAATGCTTAGTGCTAGCCATGTGATTGTGCTGACAATGAAATGACAAATGAGTGGAGAATACATCTGGTGTCAGATGATGCCTAGTCACTTCTAAGTGAGGCATGCAAAAAAAAAACATTTTTGTACATGGGTCTGTAAGTACTCATTGCCAATAGTTCCTCTAATAGCTAGACATATTGGACACCATTCAAGTAAATTGTCCTTGGGGAGTAATAAAATCCTTTTCTAGGCAATCTGATGTCTGTGACCTAAAAAGTGTGAGGCAGGGGTGACATGCACAACCATGGAAATTTAACACATTGTGTGCAGTTTAATCACATGGAATAAAATTAGATATGTCCACTATCCCCTTCATGTTAGAGTCAAGAGAAAGGGAACTGTACCCCAATATGCCCAAAATGTACTGAGGTCAATGGATTGAGGTTTCTCATGAAAGTTTGAGGTTAAGGAAGAATTGTGTAGAATTTCAATCAAGAAATTTACTGCTTGAGGGGCACAAAGAACAGGCACCTTAAAAAAGAGTAGAAGACCATAATAAAATTGTCTTTAAGTACAAAGGAGCCACAGAAAAGACAATATAAGGATCAACTAGTCTTGTTCCATATTTACCAAGATTGAACTTATTGAAATTAGTTGTATCCACAAGTTTCCAGGGTATGAGGTTAAGGGAGAAAAGAGAAGGGGAAGGATATTTTGCAGACTTTTTGCTAACTCTCCACATTATCTTTCCTTCAATATTCTCTGAATGTGTTCCCTTACCTACCTTTACTCTTGGTAAAGAGGTGAAGAGAGATGAGAAAGAATTTAAAGATGTGGACAATATTCCAGAGTAGATTCTGCCTACTGTCATGCTTTCCCACCCACGCACACATAAAATATAATAGCAAAAGTAAAGGATTCACTACCAGAAATATAGACTTCAAAGTCAAAACTGTGAATATAGTTTGCTATACTTACAAGGTCTCAGCAAATCCATGTTAACCATTGATAGACTTATCAACCAGCATTAATTAGGAACTTTAACATTAGTCAGTAGAGAACAAAACTCTTACCAAAACATTTAGCCCAATGAGCTATCTATGAATTATCAAGCCAAGGACTTGGAAGGTGGGGACAGAGAAAGTTTTTGTAGGGTATGTAATATCACACATTGTTTAGAAAGCCCCTCCTTTTGGGGCACCTGGGAGGCTCAGTCGGTTAAGCGTCCAACTTCAGCCCAAGTCATGATCTCACAGTTGTGGGTTCGAGCCCGATGTCAGGCTTGAGCTGACAGCTCAGAAACTGGAGCCTGCTTCAGGTTCTGTGTCTTTCTCTATCTCTGCCCCTCTCCCACTTGTGATCTGTCTCTCAAAAATAAATAAACATTAAAAAAAATTAAAAAAAAGAAAGCCTCTCCTTTCTACACACACACACACACACACACACACAGTTACATAAAATTTTCATAGCCCCAATCTTTGTGGCAGACAACACAGAATCTTACACCTGCCAGAGGCAGAATTAAGACCCAAATCTTTGGTAATATCAGCCAAGATAAAGAGTCATGTTATCAACTTGTATAACTCTTTCAATAAGTTAGTATTAAACATCATTATTTATAAAGCAGATAGTATTTTCAGTGAGACTACATGGTAAAGTACCTCACTGTAAGCAAGCTTCTAGTTATACCAGATGGCTAATAATTTTCCTAAATATAGAGTGTTGAATAATACATTTTTGTCTTTGATACACAGGAAACCTATATTATTTTTCTGGCTTCTCCATACCAGTCATGGAAAGGACCCATCTCAATCAATTAGAACTCATTTTTCGGGTGCCTGGGTGGTTCAGTCGGTTAAGCATCTGATTCTTGATTTTGGCTAAGGTCATGATCTCAAGGTCTTGAGATGGAGCCCCACATTAGGCTGTGCTGGGTGTGGAGCCTGCTTGAGATTCTTTCTCTCTCCTCTCCCTCTAACCCTCTCTGCTTGCACACATGCTCTTTCTCTCTCACTCTCTGTCTCTCTGAAAAAACCTCATTTCTAATTGCAATTTAGAAATTAAATCTTGGTTTTAAGTCTTTATATATTAACCCATAGGCTTTATAAATACCACTGTTGATAGCTGTGAGTTAGCTAGTGTTTGCCAAAGATTAATGAAGTAGTCTCTGTATTAATGCATCCTATCTTACCCAAATGATTTGTCTGTTTAACTGATAGGGGATGTACGTAGCTGTGGGTTTAAGTATATCAAATATTATTTGAACCTGGAAAAATAGTAAATCATGTCTTTGTCTACAAACTATTTGTCTTTCAACTTTTTTAAAATGACCCTGACTTAAGTAGGAGTGTCAACACAAAGATCATTTACAAATAGCTAATTGATTAGTTTGATAAATCAGATGGTTAGTCGGTAATAGCAACACCTCATAGAAATTCCTAAATATACAGGTAATTTTCTCCCTTGCACAATTGAGAGCCTGAGATTTAGGGGAGTACTGAGTTCTTTTGGAAAAGTAAATACATCCCATTAGAAGCAATTTCTTGTGAGTGCCATTCTTCCTGCTTCTATTTTATTGTTTTATTTCTTTCCTCAGTTTACTTTTTTTGCTTTTTAAATAAGTGTCCTATTTTCAAGTCACTTTTGTAGATCTAATTCTACTTTTCTAAATGCACTGTAGTTTTGGTTTATACAACTGCCCCTGAAAGGAATTTTTTAATTGAATTTGCTTTTTTTTAATAGTTTAGGAAGTCACTTTCCTTGTTTCCTGTTGGTTTGACCTTTCTTCACTTCTCTAATATGTACACATCCCAAAGAGGGCCTAGTGACAATGCATTTCCTTTCTAGAATGTTTTCCAATCTCTGTCAACTCCCAAATAAACAAAAGAAAAAAGGTTCTTTGCAGTTGCACTTATGTGAAAAATGAATTTATACCAACTTAAGCACCCCTATCAAAACTACATTCAAGGGGATTTTTTTCTTTACCATGTAAAGATCACAAATAAATGAATCATAATCAGCTTTATTTCATGTCTGATAATTTGGTGTAGTTTCATAGCCTTGTCTAGAGAAGCAGAAGGCTATCAGCACCAGGCCTGTTTAGTCTTTTCTGTCATCATAAGTTACTTGAAACAAAACTCTGCAAAGAAATACCTTAATGACCTTTTATTTAAGGGATATTTTATATTTTTTATGTGGAAAAAGAGCCTTTTAAGGGATTCTTGGTACTCAGTTGCTAAATTTGCCTGAATAAATCAAGGCAAGATTTAATGAATATTCATGTGTGTTGTGGATTTAGGGATTTTTTTAAGTTTCCTTATTATCTCTTCGTGGTAACAAGCTTTTTAAATGGTTTCTGAAGGTTTCTAAAATGTACCCTGCAAAACCACAACCATACCATGGCAAACACCACTGCCTGTCAGAGACTACACTAGCTATGGATCAGCAATGTCTTAACATGATACCTGTTTCTGCTTAGTTTATTTTGAACTTTTCCAAACCTAAATACCCTGATTAGTCTCTAATTCAGGGACAGAAAACTTTCTCTGTGAAGGTCCAGATAGTAAATATTTTTGGCTTTGTGGGTCATATATGGTCTCTGTTACATCATATTCTTTTTTTTTATAACCTTTAAAAAAATATTCCTTGCTCACAGACCATACAAAAACAGGACATGTTCCTAATGGATCAGGCTCCAGTTCATAGTCATTGGATGCAGAAATGCAACCTGGGAGTAAGAGGGAAATTATTTGGGGCACTTGCTGCTTAAAAGCCAGCAACAACTCCCTGACTAAGGATTAGCAAGTAAAAAATGTTAACTCTACCTGTTTGGTCTCTTGTTAATTTACTTATATTTTCCATGATGGCTAGGTCCTGGTTTTTTTCTCAAAGATAAAGAGAAAGAAAGAAAAGACTTAAGAAGGGAGGAAGGGGCAAAGGGAGATAGATGAGAAAGGAAGGGAGAGCAAGAGAGGGAAAGGCAGAAAGAAAGAGTGAACAAGAAAGCAAAGAGGGAGATAAAGGACAAGAAGGAGAAAGGACAGAAAAAGAGAAAGAGAGAGGTATAGAGGAGCAAGGGGTGGGGGTGGAAAAAAAACAGAGAGAAAAACAGGGAGAGAGCCAGAATATGGAAGTTACTGCACAGTCTCTCCTTCTTTTCCTTAGAGCCAGGCAGCATTAAGAGGCACCTCCCCAGCTGCTTTCAAACATTGAGGTTGCTGCCCAGCCACTGATCACCATCCCAAGAAGCGAAATATGGGCTCCACATCTGAAAACTTCCACTTGGTTTTTCACCAAGTGAAATGGAACACGAAATTCAGGGCCCAAGCAAATGGCTCATGTTTTCTTTGGGACACTTGGGCTGTGTCTGCCCAGGGAGATTTTTGATGTTCTGACTGACTCCAGTGCATATGATTAATGTATATATAGGGCAAACCAGGATAATTCAGACCTTTTTTCTTCCACAGCAGGTTTTCAGCCGGAATTATCTGGATGGTTGCCTCAACTCTCCACTAGGCTTTGCCAGGATAAGCATAGCCAGTGTAGTATGCAGGAGACAGGGACCACTCCCTCTATCCAAGTTTCCCTTCAACACCCACACACTGCACAGCTGAGCATAGTGGGATCTGTCCTGGCAGTCATTCCTTCTGGGGGAAAATGCAAATTCTGTCTAATGAATCTCTAAGAAGCCCCTAAAATGTTAAATGTTGCATTTGGCTTAGCTCTCAAATAGTGAAATATAATACACAGATGAAGAAGGAGAACCATACCAATTGAGGGAAAAAATGTACTCTGTTCCCTTCCCCATTCAAGAAAGGAGATAGAAAAAGCCAAAGCCCATGAATCCCAATAAAATCATTTAGTATATATGTGTATAGTTTCTCTTAATTCTGTAGACACCTGAGTTGTAATTTTTTAAGTAGAGATATGTATAGATAGATATACTTTTTGATTTTAATAGTATAGTTAAAAAGTAAATTAGATCTTTTCATGTGCAGCCACTCTGGAAAACAGTGTGGAGGTTCCTCAGAAAATTAAAAATAGACCTGCCCTATGACCCAGCAATAGCACTACTGGGAATTTACCCAAGGGATATAGGAGTACTGATGCATACGGGCACTTGTACCCCAATGTTTGTAGCAGCACTCTCAACAATAGCCAAATTATGGAAAGAGCCTAAATGTCCATCAACTGATGAATGGATAAATAAATTGTGGTTTATATACACAATGGAGTACTACATGGCAATGAGAAAGAACGAAATATGGCCCTTTGTAGCAACGTGGATGGAACTGGAGAGTGTGATGCTAAGTGAAATAAGCCATACAGAGAAAGACAGATACCATATGTTTTCAGTCTTAGGTGGATCCTGAGAAACTTAACAGAAACCCATGGGGGAGGGGAAGAAAAAAAAAAGAGGTTAGAGTAGGAGAGAGCCAAAGCATAAGAGACTGTTAAAAACTGAGAACAAACTGAGGGTTGATGGGGGGTGGGAGGGAGGGGAGGGTGGGTGATGGGTATTGAGGAGGGCACCTTTTGGGATGAGCACTGGGTGTTGTATGGAAACCAGTTTGACAATACATTTCATATATTGAAAAAAAAAGTAAATTAGACTACATCCCAACACATAGAAAAAGGGTTACTCATGGAAGCATAGTTTATGTTGACAGATGTGCTCTTGTATAGATTGTTTTTTTAATTAAAGGAAAAGCTGAATAATGAGGGAATAATACTACTCAGAATAACCCTTTGGTAAATTATTTTGTAATGAATTCCAACGTAAAATTAACAATTAACTCATAATTTAAGTGGAAAAATTGTATTTTCATGGACTCCTACACTCATGCCATAATTTTGAGTTTGGGTTTGTTTTGTTTTGTTTTGCTTTGCTTTGTGTGGAGGAAAGGTGAAAAGAATAATGGGAAAGATGCATGATAGTTTATTTTACTGTATCTTACAGATCCAACTTCTAATGATGAAGGTTCCCACATAACTTCTTTCTTTTTGGGCGCAGGAAGAAAGGAAGAAAATGAAGAGTCAGAGCTGTTGATACATTGGGATAATATTTTTCCACTCTATTGAAACTTTCTACCTTTCCTTTCATTCTGTTTCACCAGTTCTCTAAGTGATAATTACAAAGTGATAACTTCCCCATTGCTGCTTGTGTGGTGTTTTTATTTTGCTTTGTTTTTTGCTTTTATTTATTTTATTTGCCTTTATTTTTTTACAGATTTCAATGCTGATTTTTCCCTGAATACATAATCTCTTAAAATTCTTAAGAGATTCCCACTACACCTAGAAGTTGCCTTATAAACAGTCATTGTACTACTGCATGAGAAAGTCATGAAATGTATTAAGTAAAAACCAAAACAATAGTAAAAACAAATTGTTAAATGGGCAATTTCAATGTGTGTGTCTTAAAAAGTTTTTTGTTTCTCTATAGGCTGTGTAGAAAGTTTACTCATTTTCACTTGCAAAAGTGTTCTTGCTACCTAGTGGTGGAAATAAAACACTGGAAAAGAGAGATATCTGTAAAATATGCATTTGTAAAATAAGTTTCTCTTTTCAAATGACTTGTACTGGGCTGTTTGGTGGCCCCACACTATGTACTGGACGTGACTCTTTGAATGCAGTCTGTAACCTTCGGCAGATTTGCAGTGACAAGTGTTGCTATGCTTCTGTAAGCACTGCTTCTGCTAGAGGGCACTGTACATTAGACAAAGCCTTGTGCTCTGCTTAGTAAAGACAGCTCTCTGTTGCCGCACCTGTGTCCAAGTCTCCGTTTGTTAACATGTGTGTGTTTCCATTTTTGGTGGATAAGACTTTGGGAAGCATGATTACAAAAGGATTATTCCACAGGATAAATCAATCTAGCATTAGTTGGGTGTTTTTCTACCATGAAAAGACTATATAACATATTCATCTCACTCTCAGAATTGTTCCACAAAGTAGGGCAAAGACCTCTCAACTGATAGATTCCTCCTTTACTGTTCATTCAGTACAGTCCCCCATCTCTGACTTCACCCCTTACTCTTCCCCAGAACAAAGAGCAGCTGGTTCAAATTAAACTCATGGGCACACACACACACACCACTTCCCTGTCTCTTAGTTTGAAGGGCAAAATTGGGAACCTAAGGTTGCAGATAACAAAAGTTATTCTGAGAAACAAGCTATGATTCTAGAAGATATTTTCAACTATTTCTATCACAATTATCTTTGAAGTAGCTCATACACATAAACCCCCCAATTGTTTAGTAGTTTAAAACTAGGGGAAAAACCAAAGCCAACCCACAAAAAAGTGGCCCTTCATTCATTAAACAGCTCCATTTCTCTTTTTGTCAATCTGATGTTCACCTCAAGCACTAACCTGGAAGCCTGCCTTGAATTAAATGATTAAATAAATAAAAATAACTTAAATACAGCTGAGCTCTGAGGAAGTCAGCATTTGTATTCATCGACAGAACACTGTAAGTAATAATGAGGGGAAATAAAATAAGTAGTATAAGCAGAGTCTTTTTATTGTTATTTTTAAGGAAATGGACTTTCTGAATGTGCAATGCAAGAAAATGTGATATACCTTAGCGAAAGACTGGCTTTTTGCTATATTAGAGTGCAAACCTAATGCATTAAAGACTGGAAATGTCTTTATTTTACTCTTTCTCTCTTTCTGTGATTTGTAGCATACATTGAAGATCTCACAAGATGTGTTGAGCAAAGCAGAAGACTTATTATCGTGCTAACTCCAGACTATATTCTCAGACGAGGATGGAGTATTTTCGAATTGGAAAGCAGACTCCATAACATACTAGTCAGTGGAGAAATCAAAGTGATTTTGATTGAGTGTACAGAATTAAGAGGAAAGGTGAATTGCCAGGAAGTAGAATCACTAAAGCGCAGCATCAAACTTCTGTCCCTAATCAAGTGGAAGGGACCAAAAAGCAGCAAATTAAATTCTAAGTTTTGGAAGCAATTAGTATATGAAATGCCCATCAAGAAAAAAGAAATGCTTTCTCGGTGTCATGTTCTGGACTCTGCAGAACAAGGACTTTTTGGAGAACTCCAGCCTATACCCTCTATTGCTATGACCAGTACCTCGACCTCTCTGGTGTCATCTCAAGCTGCTCTCCCTGATTTCCACCATTCAGATTCAATGCAAATGAGACACTGTTGCAGAGGTTATAAACATGAGATGCCAACCACCACCTTGCCAGTACCTTCCTTAGGCAACCACCACACTTATTGCAACCTGCCTCTGACGCTTCTCAATGGACAGCTACCCCTTAATAATGCCCTGAAAGATAACCAGGAATTTCATAGGAACAATTCCCTGCTACCTTTATCATCCAAAGAGCTTAGCTTCACCAGTGATATTTGGTAGTGAAAACTCTGAAGTCCTCTAAACATCTATGTGAACATACATAGAACAGAACAGAACATACATAGAACAGAATTTCTGCTAAGCCAAGCATAAAGTACACCTAATAACACTGAGGTGCTGAAAAAGTGTTCAGAGTGAAAGGCACAGAATCCCTTTTGTACTTAAAATTTTCGTTTACATTTGCAGAATAGTGGGTGTAAAGAAGGACCTGCTTTTGTAGTATAGTACCTTGTTTCAATGTGTAGTTTTTATTTCTTCCTGAAAATAAAAATGTAAAACTCCTGTTGTTTTAGAGTAGGTTTTATGATACTATTTGGACTTTAAACTTAATAGATGAGAAACCTCCCCCTATTTATGTATATTTCAGATTAGCATGGCATTTCAAATAAGGAAAACTTAAGAACTTTAATTGAATTTGAAAATTCTGGACTAAGTATAAGGGGGGAAAGAGAACTTCTACAGAATAACTGAAAAATCAGGAATTATCAAGAAAGACATGTTGAAGCACCCCAGTTAGAAGATTGTATGTAGAGGAGGATCGGTTAAGAAAAAAATGTCACCGAAATTTTGGAAGTTCTTCAACATAATGGACGACTTCTGTAGACTAAATCAGCAGCTAATATGGCAGCTTATTGTTGTATAGGCAAGCACATCTTCTGTAGGCAAGATGTGGTAGGAAGGCAAACAATATGCATTCTTAAGCAAATGAGTAGACAGGCTGCTAGTTCTTTGAAGATGATTTTGAACAACTCTTATGGCTTTCTAGCCTATTTCAAAAGTTTTACAAACTTGAAAACACATTTTAATATGCAAATTTTATTGTTTCCTAACAATTCGCATTTGGATATTTTTCCAAATGATCTCTTGACCTGCTTTATATGAAGATGTGAGCATTTTCCTACTTTTTTACAGCATCATTGGAGTTTGAATTTAAACAAATATTGACTGCAAGTGTCAGCAGTAGAAAAGAAGTAAAACAACAATATTCACAGATGAAGTGCTAAATGATTCAAGTTTACTAGTGGTAGAGCAGCAATTGCAGTTATTCTCATCTGAAATGTAGTTGTGAAAGAGACTATGCTGTACATACACAATGTCTGCTTGGCCATGTGTGCAAGGTTCCTGCAGAAGTATCTCTATTCCTGGTGCTTCAAAGGGTATATTTTATAGACTAAACTTCTCCACCCTCCCATTATGACTGTGACTATACCACACCAAAAAATACCTATGAATGATCTAAAATATTATAAATTTGCTGTAAGGAATGTGCCCCTATCTAGTATCTAGTATTTATTGTGGATTACTACTTTGTGTTCTTTCCAATTAATCAATTTTGGTGTGTTTTCAACTAAGATGCCTTTGGGGATCAATTTTTAATCAAGGCTGATTCTGGAATTTTGAAAATGGTTCATAAATCATGTTTTTGGACAAATATAATAAGAACAGATGTACACAGTGTGTAAAAATTAAGAATTTTCCCAGCTTTTGTAAATGTGAAACTCAAATGTTTAAGAGAATATTAGATAATATGTTTTGATTTTTTTCTTTCAACTTCTTTACATTATTGATTTTCTGTGATCCGTGGGTTTTGTTTAAAGTACTTGTTTCTCCATTGCTTTTCTGTACCCAGCTTCTCAGAAAATGCATTATGCACCAACAATATGTAAAAGCTTAGCAGTGATACATGTTCATTTCATATTGGGACAATTAGTTGCTCCTTTGAAAAATCCTGTTCAACATATATACATGTTTCATAGATGTATTGTTTCCACTGAGAAAGGTGATTTTGCTTCTGTAAAAAAAAAAATAGATATTTCAAAATGGAAATTTATCAATTCTGAACTGTTTTCCAAGTGTTATAGAGTTGTATTTACTCTCATTGTTCTTTAATGATATGTGTAATCACTAAGTTAATAACCTGCATGGAATGAGTAGCATATGTTTAAGTGACCAATTGTACTTTTTATTATTTTGTTTTTCACAGAAGCCTAGATTAATTCAAATAGAATGTTCAGTGGTATTTTTAAACTAATAGTTCTGTATTGAGCATGCCAGTTCTGAAAATATAACATGGGTCTCTCTGCTTCCCTTATTTACAATGATTAAACGTGGGTAGCAATTTGAGTTGGCTGGCCACAATGTGTCCTTTCACTACTAGTAAGTACTCAAAAACAGAGCATTCACACTTGTGCTGGGGAACTTGACAAGAAACCTTTTCTACCATTTTCAGGAACCAATGTGTACACTATCTATAAAAATTTATTTCTAGATGGCAATTCAAAATTTGATTTTCATCTGAGATTTTTAAAAGATATAACCCATAGGGTATAATAAACATTTAGTCTAGAACATAATATATTCCTCCAGGTGCTTACACAGTAGGAAAAATGCCTTCTCACTTATTCACTGAAGTGGATTTGAAAATTTAGAAAAATATTGGTGTAATTAGTTCCCATATGTTCATAGCAAATTTATTTAGCTCATCTATCAGCAGTATATACACTTTTAAAAATTGAGGTAATTTTGAAGTAAAAAAAATTTTGAAAATGTCAGAAATTATGAGGCAAATAAGAAATGCATAAAAGCAATAGATATACAGGAAGTGAAAGCTACATTAAGAATAAACAATGCTCAGGAGATTGTCAACATCTACATGTTTTAATTTGGCAAAATACAAAATCTGGCAGGTTTGGTAATCTATTGGCTCCAATCTAACTCTGGAGATTCTGAAAGGTAGCTGGATTGTTCCTGAAAGGAGGTATAAAGGTATCTCTCCTCACCTCCCTCTAAGCCTTAATTAAATTAAATCCAAATCTGCCTTCAATCACTCTCAGTTAAAAAAAATGCATACAGACACTTGTGGGCTTTGGGTAAGGCTTGAGCCCAAGATAGTATCATGTGAAAAGTTGATATTTTGTGTTAGTATCTGTAGCTAACATTGTGGGTCTTACAAGTAGGAAACAAATTGCAATGGGTGGAGAAATGGTTCAGTTATGAAAGAGAAGTTTATAGAGTAATTTCAAGAGTACATGGAAATGATTAATATCCTATGGATTATGTCTGTAACAAGTTGAAAATTGGCAGGTGTGTGAAAGAAGCAAATGCTGGCAAAAAAGAGGAGACTATCTGACCCACTTGGTGATTGAAGGGTTTATAAGAGTATAGAACCACTAGTTTCAAGCATTTTACTGCCCTTTGGCATTTTATTTTTAAATAAATTGGTTGGTTTTCAGCAAGTGTTTTCTAGAAAATTAAATGATGACCATGGGAAATAACCTGAAAATTGTACATATAAATCTTTAATGCTCCTTGTATTCATTTCCCAAGGTGAGATAGTGAACTGATAAAACCAGAATGAAGTTAACACAGAACATAGCTCCATAGTGACCAGTTAAGTTTGAACACTTGCAATAGTTGTTTCTCTTTTCTGGGAGAGAATTTCGTGTTGAAAATTATCTGGCTCAAATTTCTCTATTACTCACACATTTTTGTTCTAAGATATCTGATAGGAGGTCACACTGTTAAATATTACAGCTTTTTGATGAATGTATGGGGATGTCTAATAAACAATAATCATTAGCTTCAAACTTTTTCATATAAAACTTAACCTTTTAGAAATCAGCCATAAGCAATTTAAGAAGGTTATTTGTTGTTCTGTTTTCTTACCATGAAATCAGAACTTGTAAAATCACCTGCACCCATCTAAACTTATTTTCTCAAATGTTCACTGCTGTTTGATCAAGCACATTTTCTACAGATAATACTAAAGTCAATCACGAATATTGAGTGCCCACTGTTTGCTGCCCATTATATAAAATATAATAGAAATATTTCTTAATTTAAATCCCCGTTTTCAAATAGTTTATACATCATATGCACAAAGAAAGGAGTATTTGCAAAACATATTCCAGTGTAAGAGAATTAATATTTTACATCCACAGTAGATAAGTGAGGTGGCATGATTCAGTTCCAAATTGAGCAAGAGATGAGTTTGGGATACAAAGAACAGTGGTGAAGAAACGAAATTTCCCAAGTGCAGAGAATAACACGTGTGAAGATTGAGGAGAAAATAAACAAGTCCCATTTAGCTGATAACAAGCATATTTGACTAGCAAGAGCAGAAATATGTGTGAGGGCATAATAATAAATAAGGCTAGGAGAGGTGTTGGAACATTCATGCAGTAGTAGATGCAGGAAGAATTAAAGAGGGGGAAAGAATGGTGACAGGGAGACTAATTGAGATGTTATTGTCATAGTCCACATGTGAGAGGTGATAAGAGATGGAGAATGGTGACCTGTATACAGAAAAGGCAAATCTAAGGAAGAAGAAGATGTGGCAGGATGTGGTGAAGTGAAAAGTGGAAATTTTTTTTTTAAAAAGTCATTAAAAATTTCAAAGATCAAGAAAGTTAGTTGCACCAAAGGAATTCTCTTAGAGTATTTAATTTACTTTCTTAATTGAGCATCTTGACACTGTAAGGACAAGAATAGAGACAACACAATGATAGGTGTATTTGCTACTGGAGCAACTTATGAAGTGTTTGAATGAGAATAGTGGTCAGGAAAGACAAAGTACTTCTGCAGATCTGCTTTAGAAATGAACAATTACATTCACTCCACTAAGCATAATCTCAAATTTTCAAAGAAGGAATTTATGAATTTGGTCCTGTAGGTCTCATCTACTTACTGATTCTATTTAAATCCCTCACTTCACTTTGGAGTAAAGAATTATGATCTGAAAATAAAGGAATTAAAATTATTCAATCAAAGGGAACTCCAAAAGACAAGGGTTGAGGGTGTTTGTCACTAGTTTTAAAGCAGAGAAACTGGAAACGATTTACAAATAGCAAAAAGGGATATGTTGAAGTGTGTTGCAGTGGTCAGAGGAGGTGCACAGAGTGGTCCTGTGAAGAATAATAAAGAATTAACAACCATGTAAGGCTTGAGCCCAAGGAACCATTTTTTTACCAAAATTGAAGGTGGAATGATTACCATCAGGTAAGGAAATTTTAGAAAGGACCTTGTACTAATAAGAGTACATAACTGTCCTTAAAGGATGACAACCCAAATCTATAGCTTATCACAATAAAATTCACTGCTTGCTCACATCCCAGTCTAATGAGAATTGCATGAGTTCATGGGGAGAGGCTGTGTTCCATAGTCATTCAGAGATAGGCTCTTTCTTTTTTGTTTCTCTGATCTCCTCTAGGTCAAAGAAGTTCTCTCCATTCAGCCAGTAGATTGGTAAAAAGAGAAGGCATAGAGGTTGGCACAAAATGGCCTATAAAAACCACTCACATTAAAGGGTGAGGGAGGGTAGTCTAGTTCTTTTCCCAGGAGGAAAAGAAAGTGGAATTTAATGAACAAATGAACATAGTTTCAATTAGTAACATGCTGAGCAATTCTTTTCCACAATGCCAAGAAGATGAAACAAACAAAAAAATAAGCAGTAAATTTATAGGAAGGAGAGTGTTTATCTTCAGAAGTGGAAAACACCAGCATAGACAGTTTCTGAAGATCAGTGGTCACATATTATTTTTTGCTATAGTCCAATTACTCAAGACAGTACTGGTCACAGAGTAAGTTGCTCACTTCACATGTCTCAATTAAGTGGACAAATGAATTTGGGAGCATCTGTGAAGTTTCAGCTCCTGGATTCCTTAAAAATATGAGGGATGTTTTTTTTCATTTGCTTCTTTCAGCAAGTTTTGTTTATTACTTTCAATTTTTTAAAAAGAAAAATGGATTAGATTATCTTTTTATGTCCTGTCTAGGTCTAGGATTTTAGGATTCTAAATCAATTTGTGGTTGGAAATCAAAGTTTCTTAAGCATTTTGTCAGTCAAACAAATCATTCTACCTCAGAGCATCCAGACAATTTAGTTCTGTGAAACCACCCATTGGAGATCATTTCTCCTAACCACATAGTCCTTTTTTTTTTTTTTTTTTTTTTTTGGTTAAAATTTTTTTTTTTTACGGACTTACTGCCAACAAAAAAACATTGCCTCTCTTTTTTTGCAAAAGGGCACTTTTATGCCTATAATTTTCATATTGGGTAGAATAATAGGGATTAGATTAACCTCTTTTACTGAGCACAGGATGTGCCACAGTAGCAGTCCCACCAATTAATTCAGAATACAGAAATATCCAAGTTTCTGTCCTCCTTGACATATTTTCTAGACAGTCAATACATTGTGAGTACTCCCAGCCTTCTTGCCAAAGGAGACATGTGGAAATAAGTAGAAAGAATGAGAATGCCATTCATTTTCATCTTGGGCAAATTACTTAACCTTCTATGTCTCTATTTTCTCACCTGTAAAATGGGTATAACAATAATATACATAGGGTTGTTATAAACATTGTAATTTAATGTATGTAAAGTACTTAGAAGAATGTCTGACACAAAATAAGCATTATATAAGAATTATTGTATTAATAATTATATTATTATTTTAATACAAAAATGACACTTCTGACCCACCATCCATGAGAAATGCATTTTTATTTTACTTTCCAAGTGATAGAGATTGGCTCTTCAGTGCTTTGCGTGAGTGCCTGTAGGACCAAGGACACTCATTTTCCAGACAGTTGGCTGAGGCTAGAGATACATTCTGTGGCCATGGAACAGATCAGAGCTAACTGGCCCATATAAGGAACAAACCTACTGTTGCTTTGACCCCATTAGTAATGTGTTGAGCTAGACAAAAAACAGGACTCTCAGAACATGGATTATTCAGATTTGCTGTCCATGTTAATCAAAGTCCCCAGATAATTGCTTGATATTCTCCTTAACTTTAGCTAGGTTTACATAAGACCAAAACATCTGGATCAGAAGTGAAAAAATGCAGATGTTTAAGACACATCATGGGAAACAGCCAGATGTCTCAAATTTGGATTTGTCATTTTGTTCTTTGTTTTAAAAGAAAGAGAAGCCAAAACAAAAACTCTACCATGTCTTTTTCTTTAACCTGAGTAAAATCAAGCTGGTTTTTTGACATAGAAATTTAAAATGTCCAAAAGCTGATTAGAAAGTTTGTTGATAATATTACTAGATAAATTGTGTTTCAAGAGGAGATTTTTAAAATTTACTTTAATAAGACATCTTAGCCATGAGTAGCATTTGTGAGAAGTGATTGCTTTTAAAGTGAGACAATATTTTGGAATACTTGACCATAATGAATGATCCAGGAAAGTATGGCTAGAATGATACCAACAGTAAAGGAGAATGTGCTGAATAAACTCTACAGACATATTGTTTATTTCCTAAGATCTAAGGTCAACCAAGTGAGTAAGGAGTTAAATCCAAAAGAATACATTTAAATCTCTTTTTTTGTTTATGAAATCATATTTGCTACCAGGAAAACAACAGAGAGAGTTGACTATAGGCATAAAGAAAATAGGTAGCCGTTTATGGAGTGTGATTGGAAGGAAAACAAAATTAATGAGGAAGTCTCTGAAATACCTTTAATTAGTGTTCTAAAATAATTTTAACTAAGTGAAGTCATGATGTTCCCAGGGAGTGGCTACTATCTGGCCCTTATGATTCCACCAAACTCCTCTAACAGGAAGTAAAGCACATTTATTAGACACCACATTAATGCAGGTATTGTAATTTTAGAACTGGATGGGGCCTTCAAGATCATCTCTTTCAATCCCTTTATTTCACTTACGGGAAAACTAAGGCCCAGAAACTAAGTGACTTGGTCAAGTGACATGGAATACAGAAGCATACAATTAGGCAATTTATGGGTAGGTTTTGATAAAGGTGGAAGTAAAGACAGAAAGAAAGAAGGATTCTGGAATTCATGAAGGCACTGGGTACAGAAGGAGTGTTGGGAATATGCTGAAGATAGGAGAGGGAGTTAGGTGAACACCAAGCAAATAACGAAACATCAGTAAGTTTCACCTATGAATAATTTTGTTAACATACATATTACTTAACACAAATGACAGCCTTTTGTGAATGCTCCATCTTCCACAGCGGTTAAAAATCATTGAGTATAATGTTGTTTGGAACTTGTATCAGTTCACTTGACAGATAAAGATATAAAGGTTTAAACTTTGCTCCCTAAGACTCAAATAAGGTGTCAAAGGACTCAGCTCAGGTTTGGAGAGTTGGTTTTTGATTATCAGGTAAAGTTCAGTTGCATAAGCACATGGAAGCAAAACTATCCTCAGATCAAAGTGAGTCTTTCCAGGTCTCTAGCACTATCTTTGGCAATGTGTATGGAGAAAATCCAAACAACTGTTCTCAAATGTTTTATAAGGCAAGGATAAAAAATTAGGAAAGTATTTTGCACACCTGAGTTTCCCCAAGTACAAAAATCTAAGAGTAATTTTCTCCTCAGAGTTCCCTTGTCTTCTCAAAAGTATGCCCATATAATGAAGAAAAGCTTAAATCAGGACATATTATTTTCAAGTCTTAAGCTCAAACTCCATATAATTTTTCACTGATTACAATTATCACATGATGACCATTTTATCTAACACAGTTGAAATCTACCTGGAAATAAAAATATGTGCATATAAAGAGAAATATACAGTATAAGTATAGAATTCAGAGTTCAGCCATTGCACCATACCCGACCATTTATCATTTCAATTTAAAAACAGTAATGTTGCCAGTGGAAACAGAAAACAAGTTGTCAGCATTTTTCCTAAAGCATGATGAAACCACAAAGCTGTAGAGTAGGCAGTAAAATTTGTTTAAAAAGCTCAACATTTCAAGACAAGCCAGATTATTATGGGGGATATACTGTAAACTACTAATCTAATTTATTCTACAGTGATGCCAATTCACATGAAATTAGCTTTATAAGGATGAAAGATTTATTTTTTCCCTTCCCTTCCCTTCCCTTCCCTTTCTTTTCCTTTCCTTTTTTTCTTTTCCTTTCATTTCCTTCTCTTCTTTACCCTTCCCTTTCCTTTCCTTTAATGTTTTGTGCCATATTGTGGAGGATGAGGTCATCAATCTCCCTCTTTTCTTTTTAATTTCATGTACAGCCCAGAATGATTAAAAATGGCAAAGCCAAGGGGCACCGGGGTGGCTCACTCAGTTAAGTATCCAATTCTTGATTTGGGCTCAGGTCATGATCTCATTGTTCATTGGATCGAGCCCCGCATCAGGCTCTGCACTGTCAGAGTCTGCTTGGGACTCCCCCTCTCTCCCTTACCCCCCCACCTCAAAATAAATGAATGAACTTTAAAAAAAAATAATTAAAAATGTGGTGCTGGGCGACTCAGTCGGTTAAGCAGCTGATTTTAGCTCAGGTCATGATCTCACAGTTTGTGAGTTCAAGCCCCATGTCGGGCTCTGTGCGGACAGCTCACCGCCTGGAGCCTGCTTTGGATTCTGTCTCTCCCTCTCTCTCTGACCCTACCCCGCCATCTCTCCATCTCTCTCTCAAAAATAAATAAACATTAAAAATTGAATTAATTTTTTTAAAATGGCAAAGCCAACGCTAGACTTTATTTCTCTCTTCATAGCAGCATTTTAAACTCTTTCTCTACTTCTGTACCATTGGTTTCCTATAATCTCTTAAAACATGGAACATTAGAGTTGGATATAAGAGATCATATAATCCTCTTATTTTAAAGATCGGGAAACTGAGACTCAGAAAGGTTAAGTGCCTTATTGAAAGTCAGAGAACTAGTGACAGCCAAAACTAGAATCCAAGATTCCTGATTGATCTCTCTTTCCACTATCCCAATCATGCTCTCAGGAATTCATAGACTGGATTCTTAATATATTTATACATCCATCTACCTTTTCAGATGGAGGGAAGCCAATGCCTTTTTAATTCATATAACTTTAAATATTTTCAAACAGCTTTATGTCACATTTCTTGAAATCCTAAAATGTTTAATCAAATATACTACATACACAGAAGGACCAGAATCAATTGTGAACTTTCCTCTACCATAACCACCCACCACTTGCAGGACAGAAGACATATTAGTTTGAACCATGGAAGCCTAACTTACTCTTAAATTGGTCTTCTTAGCCCAAGCAAGTTGAGGATATTTTTTAGGTATGGTAAGATATTATTTTGATTTTATTATTACGATTGAAATGAGTGTTTGGATATGAGAAGCACTATGAGTGTCAACTCTTCAGCCAGACTACCCATATTCAAATTCCATATTTGAATTTACTGGCTATTTCACTTGGGAGAAGTTATTTAAATTTTCATTATCTCAGTTTCCTCAGCTATAAAATAGAGATGAGGTGGTGATGATGACAATGGTGTCCACTTTAAAGCATTGTTGAGAAGTTTAAATGAGCATATAAAGTGCTTAGAAGAGAACTCTGCATATAGTAGGTACCATAAAAATTTTAACTGTTACTTGTATTTTCTTCTCTGCTGTATAGGAAAAAAATTGACTCAGCAAATTAATACTCAACACTGAGAATTACTGGGACTGTTTTAAAAGATTTTAACCAACTTCTGGATAAAGAAGTTGTGGTTTATATATACAATGGAATACTACTTGGCAATGAGAAAGAATAAAATATGACCTTTTGTAGCAACGTGGATAGAATTGGAGAGTGTTATGCGAAGTGAAATAAGTCATACAGAGAAAGACAGATACCATATGTTTTCACTCTTATGTGGATCCTGAGAAGCTTAAGAAGACCATGGGAGAGGGGAAGGGGAAAAAAAAGTTAGAGAGGGAGCGAAGCAACCCATAAGAGACTCTTAAAAACTGAGAATAAACTGAGGGTTGATGGGGGGCGGGAGGGAGGGGAAAGTGGGTAATGGGCATTGAAGAGGGCACCTGTTGGGATGAGCACTGGGTGTTGTATGGAAACCAATTTGACAATAAATTTCATATTTAAAAAAAAGAATAAACAAACAAACAAACATAAATAAATAAATACGTTACGCTTTCCCTTAAAAAGAGAATAAACACATCCCCAAAGGCAAGGGAATTAAAAGCAAAAGTGAATTACTGGGACCTTATGAAGATAAAAAGCTTCTGCACAGCAAAGGAAACAACCAACAAAACTAAAAGGCAACCAACGGAATGGGAAAAGATATTTGCAAATGACATATCGGACAAAGGGCTAGTATCCAAAATCTATAAAGAGCTCATCAAACTCCACACCCGAAAAACAAATAACCCAGTGAAGAAATGGGCAGAAAACATGAATAGACACTCCTCTAAAGAAGACATCCGGATGGGCAACAGGCACATGAAAAGATGCTCAACGTCGCTCCTCATCAGGGAAATACAAATCAAAACCACACTCAGATATCACCTCACGCCAGTCAGAGTGGCCAAAATGAAGAAATCAGGAGACTATAGATGCTGGAGAGGATGTGGAGAAACAGGAACCCTCTTGC
>NC_064817.1:82170136-82196965 GCF_023721935.1 Panthera uncia
CAGAGAAAGACAGATACCATATGGTTTCACTCTTATGTGGATCCTGAGAAACATAACAGAAACCCATGGGGAAGGGGAAGGAAAAAAAAAAAAAAAAGAGGTTAGAGTGGGAGAGAGCCAAAGCATAAGAGACTGTTAAAAACTGAGAACAAATTGAGGGTTGATGGGGGGTGGGAGGGAGGGCAGGGTGGGTGATGGGTATTGAGGAGGGCACCTTTTGGGATGAGCACTGGGTGTTGTATGGAAACCAATTTGACAGTAAATTTCATATATTAAAAAAGAAAAAAAAGAAAAAAAAAAGAAAAAAAAAAAAAAGAAATGACTCAATAATGTGATGCAGCTACTTAGAAAGCAAATGCAGTACTAGAATAGAACACTATACAAATAGAATGCCCAGTTCAAAGGAAGAATTTGGCACTAGTCAGACCACATCTGGTAGGCTATGTTCATTTCTGGGCACCCACATTCAAATAGCATCTTTACCAGTCTAGAAAGATTTCAGGAGAAGATAGTCCACATAGTGAAGTTTCTGAAATCATGCTGTGGAGGGAGGATTGAAAAGACTGGAAGTGTATTTCTTGAAAAAAAGAAAATTTAGCCAAAATGTGACATGGAGACAAAATTAGATATATTCAGCGTAGCCCCAAGGGGAGAACTAGGGTAATGAGTAGAAATCATGAGGAGGCAAATTAAGGCTCAGGATCAGAAAGATCCATCTAAAGATACAAAATACCCATAAAAAAAAGTGGGCTGCCTTGCAAAACAGTAAATTCTGTCACTGCAGAGTGTCAAAGACTGGGAGAATTCAGAAAGGATTGTTACTTAAGTGTGAAGTTAAAATGGTTGTTATCTAAAAGTATTTCCAACTCAAATCTATGATTGTAGCCCTGTGACTCAATGCTCAGGTAGCTGAAATACCCATCTAGCTGATTTGTCTTCGAATCCACTCTGAACACTTCTACCTACTATCCGACTGCCAGACCAATCAGATCAATTTTTATTTACTTCTCACCCTTCTCTTCCACTCCCTCTCCCTCTCCTCCATTTTTTCTTTTAACACACACACACACACACACACACACACACACAGGCACACACACACACACACAATTGCTGAACCATGTATGAAGTTCACTGTGTGCCAGCACTATAGATACACTATATGTATTCACACACAAACACACACACACACTTTATATATGACTGCTTCTTCTGAATTGGGTCCAAATCTCTTTTCTAACACTTTGTACCTCCCTCCTACCTGAACTACTCCTCATTCTGGCAATCTTATTTCTTCCTCTTTGCCAAAATATATTCTCCACTATTGAAAACATCTTAGCTCTATCAAACTTATATTTTACTCCATGTCTTTATATGTACTGTACTTCTTATGGAAAATTTTCCAATCATCCCCTTCACAAAGTTGTATTCACCCTTCAAGGCTGAGGGTGTTTGTTTGTTTGTTTGTTTGTTTGTTTTGTCCCAACGCTGAGTTATAACCCATCTTTTACCTGACTCTTTCCTTCCTTGGCTATTATAGCCTATCCTGTGTCTCTTGTTTCCTCTGAATTTATAAATATAGCACAATCATAGTTTCAATCTCTAATTTTATGTAATCCACAGTTTTCTAAATGAGGAAATGATAATTTCCCCCAAATAAAGTGACTTGTCCAAACTAATCCATCAAATTAGTAGCAGAACCAGAAAGATAATTCAAACTTTACTGTTCTTGGTCTGGTTGCTATAGCGTGCAATTTTTTTGTGTCTGTTCATTTCATCTTCTTAGGTGGATTATGAACTCATGGAAGAGAAGGATTGTTTCATTTTAAAATTTTCCTTTGTATTTTCAGAGAATTTACCACTTTGTTAGGCATATAGGTACTGCTCACTAAGCTCTCACCGAAATGAACAAAACAAGTATCATATTCCTATAAAACTTAACATTTTCAGGGCTCCTGTATGGCTCAGTTGGTTATGCGTCCGACTTCAGCTCAGGTCGTGATCTCGCAGTTTGTGAGTTCAAGCCCCACGTTAAGCTCTGTGCTGAGAGCTTGCTCAGAGCCTGGAGTCTGCTCTAGAGTCTCTCTCCCTCTCCCTCTACCCCTCCCCTGCTCACACTCTGTCTCTGTCTCTCTCAAAAAATAAATAAACATATAAAAATAAATAAATAAATAAATAAATGTAAATAAACTTACATTTTCACAGATGACCAATAAACTAACAAAATAGGCCTGGTTGAAAGAAAGTACATCTGACTTGCCCTTCTAAAAAACTTCCTTGCATACCAACAAACTGACTTGAACTAAACACTGACCTTAACATATGGAACTATTTTGGAAACTGGATTTATGTGTGTGTGTGTGTGTGTGTGTGTGTGTGTGTTTAATGTACTTATTAGAAAGAACTTCCATGCTTCTGTGAATAAAAGTAAGTCCTAGAAGCTTCTAGTCTTGTCCAGTCTACCTAGTTATGTCCAGTCTTACTGGTTCCAAACCAAGTTGACCAAAACTAAGAACAGAATGACTGAGTTTGGGTGTCCACAACCACATTTACTTAATATGAACTGCTCCAAAGATTTATACCTTTAAATGAAAATTCAACCACCCCATCTATAGGAGTTAGGGATATTATTTTAAGTCACTAAAGGTCAGAAATGCTAGTCAACTTGAAAATTGATATCAATCAGTAGATATTGAGTGTCTATTATATGGTGAGCATTGTGCATGTAAACTATAAATCATGACCCCTGCCTTAATGATTCTAGATAAAAAACAAAATGTACCTAGTGTGAAATACAAGCACTACATATGCAAAAACTTCCCCTCCTGGTCCCATCATTAAACCAAGCATATGCATAGGAAATAGTATTGAGGAAGGGAATAACTTAAGAACAGATATGAGAGTTCCAAGTTGACAAAACCTGAAAATATCCCAATTTTGATGTTGTGCCTCAATGGATGAAACCCTAATTTTGAGAGAGTAACCTAAGAAATTGAAGGAGCTCTTTTTCTCCCCTCTCTTCACTCCCCCCACAGACCAATGCAGACTATGGAATGTAAGTCCACAAACCGCCACATCTCCACTCTTTACCTTGTGAGGAGGCCAAAAATGTTTAGCTATGTCAGTGAGTCCAATAGCCAAACCTCATATTTTTATGCATAAATAATTTGGAGTATGTGTAACGCTCTGTCCTCAGGGTTTTCAGGGACTGGGAGGGTGTAAATCATCTTAGAGTGCTGAATAAATGCAGATTGATAAAGAAATGTACACAGGTTTACACATATAAATTCACTGATATTAATATGCTGGAACATTTTCTTCAGCAACCTACAAATAACAACTGTACCTCAAATATTTGAAAAAGATTTATAAGTCCAGCAACAGTTCCTTTGCTGTTTCTCCTTTAGGAGTTACAACTGGTGATTTTTATGTGACTTCTAACAGCTCAGCTAGTAGTCTGTAAGTTCCAGCAGCTTGAATAAGGACACTCAATCTCAAGGTATGAGAGTGCAATCACAAAATCAGTTTTACAATCCAGAAAATGTTAGTCAAATTCATGAGAACTCCCCAAAGAAATAAAGCTCCCCTTGAGAAGAAACTTTGCTTGGGGCCAGAGACCCTTATTTCATTCTCTGAAGAGGTGTCTTAAAGCAGATTTGTCTAGGTTTATATACAGTGATGGTTCATTTTCAGAACTATATGTTCAATTTTTGGCTCACGGACTATGTTGATAATCTGGTGAGATTTATGCATTTTATTCCCCAAGAAAAATATACACATATACAAATATATATAATTTTGCACAGCTTAAAATGTGAGATGGTTCATATATTTCCACAAACCCATGTTTGGATGCCATTAAGGGTCAGTGGTCCCCAAGTTAAGAGGGCCTCCTCTAGAAGTTGAAAAATGAACATAGAAAGAAAGATGCATAGGAAAATAAAACGTAGGGAATATAACATTTTCAAGTAAGACAAAAATGCAAACAATGCAAGCAAATTAGAATTATAGCTGTGATAGTCCTATCCCAGGAACAAAATAAAACAAAACAAAAAGATAATGTGAGGAGTTGTCACAAAACTATGAGCTCTTTACTTTGCAAAAATAAAAGTAGAATATGCTTTAAGATATTCTTGCAGAATGTGGAAACTGTGACCCTTGGCTGCTATCATTTTTTTTTCTATTTTTCTTGCCAAACAAATGTTATGAAAGAATATCTCCAGGCACTCACTCTACCCTGAGGGTTAAAAACATGTACAGGATGGAAACTGGCAGAATGCTGAGGTTGGCGGACTCATCTGCCTTGCTAAAACTTCTAGAGATCTTCAAGTGCTCTAGGGATGAGGGAGTTGTCTTTTTTTAGAGAAAATCAGGTCACAAAAAAAGTGTCCAAGTCTTCAGAACAATTGAGCCATGGCAGCAGATACAAGTAGAAAAAAGTTCAGTGTAGATCCCATGGTCTCAGAATGCTGTATTTTACATTAAGAGCATCTACAGGAAGTAATCTTGCCAGCACAAATAATCTGGAACCTTTCTTAATTGGAGAAACTGGGAACATAACAGCAGAGATTTTATATCTTGGGAGGAGACGGATGATTGAGGCTCTGTGACAGGATTCCTTGGGGGATAAAATTTTCAAAAAGGGTTCTGTGGAGCTGAAATCATGCTCAGATATCACCAGATTTCCAAGTGTCTTTTCACTATTCTCATACCTCCGAGAAAACCAACATTATACTGTATTTTGTATACTTAAAGGTCTCAGCATATTTTAATGTGTTTTTATAGGCCTTGCACTTTTCTGAGCAAAAAGGACATGGCAGAAAGCATAATGGGTGAAGTTTTTATTCTTAAGGAACTCACAGCCTAGTGGAGAAAATAGAAATGCAAGCATATAATTATAATTTAGTGTCCTAAGTGCATTAATAGAAGTATGTACAAGATATTAGGTAGAACAGAGGAAGGAGAAACTAAGGCTTTTTGAGGAAGTAATACTTTGAATTAGGTATTGAAAGAAGAGAAGTTTGCTAGGTGACCAAATGGAAGAAGGACATTCTAATCAAAAAGTTTAGCAAATCCAAAGTGATCAGGAAATGAAATAACATGCATGCCTGGAGAAGTACAAACAGGGTATTGTTACTGGACCATAACATGTGACAAGTTAAACAAAATAAACTTAGCATTTCAGTTAGATCCATTGATTTTCCATGAGACTTATAATTGGGGATTAGGTTGACCCAGATGACCTTAAGAAGCCTTTTAACTTGATATTAGGGCTGCCAAATGTCTAACACTGCTTTTTAAAAGTGCATATCTAGACTTCAATGAGTTTTTTTCTATATGTTCTGTCTTTAAACGCAATTCATGTTAGAGTGCAAACTGTGAACCTCACTACTGAAATGCACGTTTCCACAAAAGCAACGTGAGTGGTAACTGCCTACTGCCTTTAAAAAATGTCTAATAGAGTTCTTTGCAAAACCAGTAAGATAGAAATTTCTTTTTAAATTTTTAATGTGAAATTCATGTAACTTAAAATTTGTACAATTTGGTGGCATTTATTACTTTTACTTTTAGAATGTTACATGACCAACATCTCTATCTAATTGCAAAATATTTTCATCATACGAAAAAAAAAACACTGCACCCATTAAGCAGTCACTCCTTTCTCCTTCCACCAGCCTTTGGCAACCACCAAATCAGAAGCAATATGATTCCTATATGCATGCATTTGCCCATTCTGAATATTTCATATAAACTGTGATTCAATATGTGATCTTTTGTGTCTGGCATATTTCACTTAGCATCACACTTTTGAGGCTCATCAATGTTGTAACATGTATCAGTGCTTCGTTTTTTTATGGCTGAATAATATTCCATCATATGGACATACTACATTTTGCTTATCCACTTATCAGTTGATTGACATTTGTGTTCTTTCCACATTTTGGTTATTTTGAACAGTGTTTCTATGCACCTTTATGCACAGAATTTTTTTGAACACCTTTTTTTTTTCAATTCTTTTGGGTGTATACCTAGGAGTGAAATTGCTAGGTCATATGGTAATTCTGTGATTAACTTTTTGAGGAATGGTTAAACTGTTTTCTACAACAACTGCATTGTTTTACATACCTCCCAGCAATGGATGGGGGTTCCAAATTCTTCACATCCTCACCAACATTAGTTACTTTCTGTGTTTTTTACTTTCTTTTCTTTTCTTTTTCTTTTTCTTTTTCTTTTTCTTTTTCTTTTTCTTTTTTTTTTTTTTTTTGATGATGGATATCCTAGGGGGTATGAATAAGACAGAATTTGGAACAAGACAAGGAGAGAAAATCTACTTCAAGTCCACTTTGGCGGACTATCTTAAGTAGTGGAAACTTTGGTTAACTTCTGCCCAGATCATTAAAATCTGTGGCAGTTATCACCTTTGGTTAAAACCATGATCATCAATAAGTCATAAACATCATGCTTTTTAGAAAAAAAATCTGTTTACTTCTAGATGTATAGTTTGATAGATATGGATATATAGATAGAGATAGATATAAATGTAGATAGACATAGATATAGATATATTCCCTATATAGATATAGTTAGAGATATATAGATGTATTCCATATATATACATACATATATATGTGTGTATATGTGTGTGTGCGTGTGCATGTGTGTGGGTATATATATCTATATAGATCTATCTTATTTATCTAGATATAGATGATATAGATATAGATATAGATATATCCTTAACCCAAATATTGGAAAAGATAGTAGATCAAGTATATAACCAGATGTAGCAACACAACTAGAAAAATAAAGAAAACCACACTCAAACTTCATGATGACAAGTTAGAACATCTTTATCTTCTATGAATAATATATTTCTTCATTAACATTAAGGCCTATAGATGCTATTTGTTCTGTCAAAATTTCATTTTTATAAAATATCTGAGTCTGCTAAACCCTGGGGCCAGCTCAGGATTTCTTTATCATCAATTAGAACTACAATAACTTTCCAGTGATTTCAATTCTGATCACACCCCTGAGGGAACTAAGCTGCTTGGGTAGGATGGACAGCAAAGAGCTTTGTATGAAAATTCTAGCATTGAGAAGTCTCTGGCAAGCCAAAGCAGTTGGGTAAGCAACATAGAGAAATTCATATGAACCTGAGACCAAATTATATGACAATTTATTACTTCCAGAAAACCAGGCCAGGAAACATTTGCCAATATCAATTATCCCACAAATGGGCCCCACAGCCAAAAGCAGCATAAAATACATAAAAGGGACCAAAATTTGAGCACCATTTTGTCCTTAAATGTACACATTGTATAATTTGCAAATGATATCAATGGTCAGCTAGTGAAGAAACTTCTAGATATCTAGGTTTTTCCATGAATCCAGATATACAAATCAAGACCTAAGGAAGAGGTTCTTGAACATCTAAGAGACAAGAATCCATAAGGGAAGACTCAATGAAGAAAGGTAAGGTAGAGTGGAGAGTTTTCACCCTAGAAGTTCTTCAAGAAAAAAGAAAGGTAATAATCTGTTGTTAGTGGGCCTACCATAGACATAAAAATACATGGCGCCTTCCTGCACGGAGAGGAACCTGATGGATGCTTGAGAAGGTCCACACCCTGACCAAAATAAATAAATAAATAAAATTTAAAATCTACCTTATTAGTCTGCCTTAGTACCTGAAATTTTCAACATTAGAATCATTCTTTCAGGTTTAAACACTATCTCCTGGGACATTCAGAGCCAACATATTAACAAAGAAGGCCAGGATCAACACAAAATACTTACTCTAGAGAGGGGTGCCTGGGTGGCTCAGTCAGTTAAGCATCCAATTTCAGCTCGGGTCATGATCTCAACGCTGGTTAGTTTGAACCCCGCGTCCGGCTCTGTGCTGACAGCTCAGAGCCTGGAGTCTGCTTTGGATTCTGTGTCTCCCTCTCTCACTGCCCCTCCTCTGCTTGTGCACTCACTCTCACTCTCTCTCTCAAAAATAAACTTAATTTTTTTTTAATATTTACCCTAGATAAATGTATTGATAATAACATTCCAAATAGCAGGATACTTGAATTTATATACTGTTTACTTGTGTGGAACACTATGCTAAATATATTTTAAGTGCATTATCTCATTGAATCTACACTATAAAGAAGGCAATATTACTATTCCTCTATTGCCAACAGGGAGACTAAGTATCCGAGGTTGTAAGGGACATATGCAAGTTCATACAATTTGCCAGTGACAAAACCAGAACTTATGTAAAGGTGCAAAGATTCAATATAAACATTCTTACTTAAATAAGAAGAAAAATGCATACAGTTCCATTTTTTAACCAATGGATATAATTAGAAGTGAAATTACCATCACAAAACAAAATTTTCTCATTACAGAAATAGGATTCAGCATTCTTTAGAGAACCTGGTATATTTAAATGTTAACACAGAGAGACTGCTAGAGATGGAGTTTAGTGAGAACAATTTAGCTAAATCATTAAAACCATGATGAAATTAGACTCTATATTCCTGATAGACAAGAACTTTGCCACAAGATAGTTTCTATTCATTCTTCCATGATACTTGGAGTAGAAAGAAAATTATTATTTCTTTTTTATTGAAGTATAATTGACATATAACATTTTATGTTCAGGTATACACCATAATGATATGATATTTGTATATATTACAAATATCACAATAAATCTAGTTAACATCAGTCACCACACATAGTTACAAATTTTTATTCTTGTGATGAAACTTTTAGAATCTACTCCCCTACCAACTGTCAAATAGGCGATTAGTATTAACTATACTTACTATGCCATACATTAAATCCCCATGACTTATTTATTTTATTAGCAGAAGTTTGTACCTTTTGGCCCCCTTCACCCATTTCACCAACCCCCTGCCTCTGTCAACTATCAATCTGTTCTCTGTATATATGAGCTTTTTCCTATTTTTACTTTGATTCCACATATAAATGAGACCATATAGTATTTGTCTTTGTCTGACTTATTTCCCCTATCATAATGCTCTCAAGTTCTATCTATGGTGCTGCAAATGGCAATATTTCATTTTTAATGACTAATATTCCATTGTGTATATATGACACATTTTTAAAATTTTAATTCCAATATAGTTAACATACTGTGTTATATTAGTTTCAGGTGTATAATACAGTGATTCAGCACTTCCATACATCACTCAGTGCTCATCACAAGTGCACTCCTTAATCCCCACATATTTCACCTCACCCACCCTCTAATAACCATCAGTTTGTTCTCTATAGTTAGGAATCTGTTTCTTGGTCTCTCTCTCTCTTTCTCTCTCCATTTTTTTTCCTTTGCTTGTTTTTTTGTTTCTTAAACTCCACATAGGAGTGAAATCACATGGTATTGGTCTTTCTCTGACTGACTTATTTCACCTAGCATTGTAGTGTATAGCTCCATCCACGTTGTTGCAAATGGCAAGATTTCATTCTTTTTATGGCCTAATAATATTCCATTGTTCTGTGTATATATATATTATATAATACGTATGTATATATTATATATAATATATATGCAATATATGCATATGTGTAATGTATACTATCGTGATTTCAGCTCTTCCATACATCACCTTGTGCTCATCATGACAAGTGCACTCCTTAATCTCCATCACACTTAAGCTACTGTTAAAACAGCATGGAGTTTCCTCACCAAGTTAAAAATAGAACTACCTTATCATGCAGCAGTTTTACTCCTGGGTATTTACCCAAAGAATAAAAAAACACTAATTCAAAGGGATATATTCACCCCTATGGTTATGGCAGCATTGCTTACAATAGCCAAGATATGAAAGCAGCCCAAGTGTCCATCAATTGATGAATAGGTAAAGATAATGTGATATATATAATGGAATATTATACATGCGATAGTTTGTTTTTGCTTATATGTCCCCTGCCTCAGGAGACATATCTAGAAAAAATGTTGCTATGGTTGATGTCAGAGACATTACTGACTGTGTTCTCTTCCCCTGTCCTACCAGACTTTCATTGATTTCATCTTTTTCCTTTTTTTGTTCCTTCCTTCCTCCTATTCTTCCTCCCTCCCAACTGGTTGTTTTTTGTTTTCGTTTTTGCCTGAGCTTTCTGAATTGCTTTAACCAAGGTTCAGCCAACAACAAAAAATGTTGTTTTATCCAACAACAACAACAAAAATACTGCTTATCTGGACACCAGAGCTATAGGGTCTAAAATAACCCTGGGTTATCTCTGCCTTGGTGCCAATAGCTGGTACTAAGAGCCCTGTTGGTTTGAGGTCTCACATTTAGGTATTCAATCCATTTGAGTTTATTTTTGTGTATAGTGTAAGAAAGTGGTCCATATTAATTCTTTTGAATGTAGCTCGCCAGTTTTCCAAACACCACTTGTTGAAGAGACTTTCTTTTTCCCATTGAATATTTTTCCTGCTTTGTCGAAGATTAATTGATCTTATACCTGTGGGTTTATTTCTGGAATTTCTATTCTGTTCCATTTATCTATGTGTCTATTTTTGTGCCAGTACCATACTGTTTTGATTATTAAAGTCTTGTAATATAACATGAAGTCCAGAATTGTGATACCTCCAGCTTTGATTTTCTTTTTCAAAATTGCTATGGTGACTCAGGGTCTTTGCAGTTCCACATAAATTTTAGGATTTTTCTACTTTGTGAAAAATGCCATCGTTATTTTGATAGGGATTGCATGAAGTGTGTAGGTCATTTGGGGTATTATAGATTTTTAATAATATTTTTATTCCAACCCATGAACATGGAATGTCTTTTCATTTCTTTGTGTCATCTTCAATTACTTATGTCAATGTTTTATAGTTTTCAGAGTACAGATCTTTTCCATCCTTGGTTAGGTCTATTCCTAGGTATCCTATTATTTTTTTGTTATGCCACATTTTCTTTATCTATTCATCTATCAATGGACATGTAGGTTTTTTCTATATCTTGGCAACTCTATATAATGCTGCAATAAACATATAGGTGCATCTATCTTTTTGAGTTAGTGTTTTAATTTTCTTCAGACAAATACCCAGAAGTGGAATTGCTGGATCATATGGTAGTTCTATTTTTAATATTTTGAGGAACATCAATACTGTTTTCCATAGCGCCTGTAGCAATTTACATTCCCACCTAGTGCACAGGGTTTTTCCCCCCACATTCTTGCCAACACTTGTTAGCTATTGTCTTTCTGATAATAACCGCTGTAAGGGGTGTGAGGTGATATCTCATTGTGGTTCTGATTTGAATTTCCCTGATGATTAGTAATTTTGATCATCTTTCCATATACTTGTTGTTCAACTGAAAGTATTTTTTGAAAAAAAGGTCTGTTCAAGTATTTTGCCCATTTTTGAGAGCTTGTTTGGAGGTTCTAACAGGAGAGCACAGCTACTCATATGCTCTTGGAAGAATGGTCCTCCTCTATAAGGAAGGTTATCCTCTTCAGCCAAGTGTGCAGTTTTTGGAGGGACACACATGGAGTGGTGAGTGAGGGAGGAGATACCAGCTTAGCCAGCAAGATCAGCTGAATCAACCATGGTGATCAAAAGGGGACAGATGTTGCAATCAGACACATTCATATTCTATTTTGCCCATTACTGAATTGAACTGCCTGTGTGTGTTGTTTTTTCTATTGAGTTGCATGAGTTTTTCATATTTTTTGGATATTAATACCTTATCAGATATATAATTTGCAAATATTTTATCCAATTTAGCAGGTTAACTTTTAATCTTTTTGCTGACTTATTTTGCTGTGCAGAATCTTTTTAGTTTAACTTAGTCCCACTTTATTTTTCCTTTTCTTGTCTTTGCTTTTGGCGTTAGATCCAAAAAATTATTGCTAAGATTAATGTCAAGAAGCTTACCACCTATGTTTTCCTCTAGGAGTTTTATGGCATAATATCTTACATTCAAATCTTCAAACTATTTTGAGTTAATTTTTGAGTAAGAGACTAGTCCAGTTTCATTCTTTTGCATACGGTTGTTCAGTTTTCCCATCACCATTTTTGAAAAGGCTATCCTTTTCCCATGGCATTTTTGTGACTACTTTGTCATAAATTAATTGATCATACATTCAGGGGTTTATTTCTGACCTCTCTATTCTTTTTCATTGATCCACTGTGTCTGTTTTTATGACAATAGCATACTGTTTTGATAGCTATAGCTTTGCAGTATAGTTTGAAATTTGGTAGTGTGATGCCTCCAACTTTGTTCTTTCTCAAGATTGCTTTGGCTATGCAGGGTGGTTCTATACAAATATTATGATTTTTTTTTCTATTTCTGTGAAAAATTGAATTTAAAAAAATTTTTTAATGTTTTTATTTATTTTTTTGACAGAGAGAGAGAGAGACAGACAGAGCATGAGTGGGGGAGAGGCACAGAGAGGGGGAGACACAGAATCTGAAGCAGGCTCCAGGCTCTGAGCTGTCAGCACAGAGCCTGACGCGGGGCTCAAACTCACAGACCGCGAGATCATGACCTGAGCCGAAGTCGGACGCTCAACCAACTGAGCCACCCAGGTGCCCCATGAAAAATTGAATTTTGATAAGGATTGTACTGAACCTGTAGATTTCTTTGGGTAGTATGGACATTTTAACAATACTGATTTTCCCAATCCATGAGTATGGGATATCTTTCCATTTATTTATGTCTTCAGTTTCCTTCATTAATGTCCTGTAGTTTTCAGTGTACAGGTCTTTCGGTTCCTCATTAAAGAAAGAAAAAAAATCCTAGTACAGAAAAAATCGTATTGTTTCTTAAATATTTATCAGGTGTTAAGAATAGTGTCAGCCACAATTATTAGTTAGGACTGTTTTTGTCTTTATGTGACAGAAAAATCAAAATAAACCAAAATGAACAAAAAATAAATTAAACAAAAAGTTGACATTAATCTCTCTGTTGTGCAAGTAATCCAGAGTAGTACCATACATAATACTCTCAGGAATCCAGGTTCCCTTTGACTTGTTGCTTTGCTCTATTATCACTTCATTGTTCAAAATAACTGCTAGAGTTTCAGTCATTATAACCTTATTCTAACTATCAAAAGGAAGGAGCAGAAGAAGAGCACATTCTTTCTATTTAAGGACACTTTCTGGAATTCACACATTCCACTCTTGCATTTATCCCTATATCAATTACCTGTTGTTGCTTAATAACATCCCAACATTTAGCAAGTATAAAACAACTCACAGTTCTATGGGTCAGAAAGCTGGGCATGGCTTAGTTGCATCATCTGTCTCACAGTCTCTTGCAAGGCTACAGTCAAAATGTTGGTTAAGGTTGTGTTTTATGTGAAGACTTGACTGGAAACAAATCCACTTCCAAGCTTACATGTTAGTTGGCAAGATGTGGTTCTTTGCTGGCAGTTAACTGAAGGTTGTCCCTTGCCCCTTGTTCCTGCCAGTTCCTTCTCCAACCTGATATATTTGGACAAAACTTAGTCACTTGGGCACACCCAGATTCAAAAGAGTTCAGGAAATGACATCTTTATTCTAGGCGACCATGCGGCAAAGTAAAATTTATCATTTTGCTATTAAGCAAAAAAGGTGGTACAGAATATTTGGAAACAATTTATGTTTTTACTACATACAGTTTCCAAATTTTATCCCATTAATTCTCATAATTACCCTGTAAGGCAAACAATATTATCCCGTTACACAGGTAAACAATTCAAGGCTCAGTCCCTATTAAATAACTTTTCCAGAGTTACAAAACCAATTAGGTTGCATGGAGAAAAGATAGGAGACATTGGATGTGACAATGCTGTTCCAAAAGTTTCAATTATCCTGATCTTCCAATCTTTATGAGGACAAGTACTTTCTGTTTTCCATGTATTGCACACATTCTTATTTAATAGGAATCAAACTTCCATGTAGATGAGTGTATGATCTTGCTCAAATGTCAGCCATTTTTAAGCATTGTGATTTTGACATGTTATTAACTGAGAAACCAAGAGGATTCTACAAGCTGCTGAAGTACTGGGAGCAAACCAGCTTAAGGGTAACATACATGACTCTTTTTTTCATCTCCAAAGGTTTAGTGATGGTAATCACCACAATTCTCTTGGAGTGTGATGGAATTTATTCTTCTTAAGTTGATTAAGATATTTAATTGACACATTGATAATTTGTATAGGTAAATGCAATACTGAAGGAAATAAGTGTCCATCATGAAATAACTATGACCTTAATTATCCAAATGGCTGCTTCAATAACCCCAGCTGAGTAGATATCTGGGATAATAAAAGAACATGGTTTCAATAAGTGAGTCCTGTCCTATACAAAGTTGGAGACACTTTCATAACCAAAGACCCAAAACTAAGAGTTTAAATTGTGTTTCACAAAGAAAGTAGAATTCTAGTTCTCTAATGAGCTCATATTCCCAGACCTTCCCTAAACCAAGCAACTCCTTCCCACATTGGCCCCTAAGAACTCTGGTCTCTGGGAGTTCCTGGTTCCACCTCTGATTTCTTTTTATTGCCCAATTCCCACTGTGACACCCTGCATGTTTTTATCTTGATATTTTGTCTATTCTCTGCCTTCTTATTTTTTCTACCTTTCCCTCGCATTATCTTCCTCCCACTCTGCATGACATGCCTATAAGAGTGGAGAACAGATCATGTCTATGTGATAGAAAGAAAGAAAATGGACCAAATTTACTCATGTTCGTTTTATCTCCATATCAATTCCAGTCACAACCTGAAATATGTCTATTGTTGTGCTCACTGAGTATAACCTGGGGTCCAAATGATTCATTGGATCTGGTTAAACTTGAGAAGATCCTTTTTAGGGAATAAAGGTCTCCGTGAATTCCTTGGGATTTTTGAAGGGGAAACATTCAAAAGCTCCCATGGTCAATCTGTCTATATACTCCTCCATGTTAAGTTCACCACCTCCACTTAATTGCTTTTCAGAAGCTCTCAAATTTATGTTTAAAAGTTGGGTGGACATGTAAGTCAGTAATGTTTATAAACATCACAAAAAATGTTTATAACTTGGGCTGCAGTGTAGAAAGCCACAGCTATGCTTATAACTTCTATGATATATTCTTTACCCTTTGGTCTATACCAGTAATAAAACCATATTTCTAATAGAATTTTGATAGTCTCTTAATTCAGGCAGAACTTCCATAAGTGTTTTAAAATACAAAAGAAATATAGAGCATGAGGAATACTGGGAAGATAATGTCTAGTTTGAAAGACAAGAACATCACTGAGACATGAAAACCTCATTTGTGAATTATAATGACAGATGAGGTTGATATCAGTAAATTTATGTGCTTGTGAAGCATTATAAAAGATAACCTTGGAAGATAATTAATACATTAAGGTCCACAGTTGGAAACCACCAACTCTGTTGTAGCTAAGAACTTCACTAGAAAATGTCCTATCAACTTTGCTTAATCATACTAAAATATCAAGGGCTATTCAAAGCCAAAGATATGCTAACATGCTGAGAAAAGGTTATCAGATATGCCAATGCGTTAATTTGGAGGATTTTCATAGGTGTGCACAGCTGTTCCCATAACTTTAACCAAAGAAACTGAGTCTCTCTCTGATGAAGGTCAGCTTCTTCCAACAAGTATATAGTTCCATGAGAGACCCACAAGGAACTCTCTGGAGGACTGAGCAATGCTGCAGCCTGATTATTCCAAATTCCAATGTAAATTTACCTGCCTTTGTAATTATCACCTTAACCAAACTACAAAATGCAGAAGAATGTAGCTAGGAGATCTTGCCATTTTGAAAAGATGGGATTCAGTAAGACAGAATAGAGGTTTTACTTGAACAAAATTTTCTTCATGCTTTTAATGGTCACCAGTGGGGAATCTATAATTTACCAAGTACCTACTGTATTCCAAGCACTGTGCATATGCTTTTCACATATTATTAGTCCTCTCAATAGTTGTATAGGTAAATATTATTATCTTTGTTTTATAGGAGAAGAAATCATGCCCCTTGGAAGTTAAGAGACAGGTCCAATTATGAGGCATTTTTAGAAAGTGGCAAAATTCAGAATCAAACCCAAGATAGCCTGACTCTAGGACAAATGCTCACTTTGAGAAATTCTTAGCCAAAGAAGAAAGAACTATACAGTTTTTTAGGGCTTTTTTTTTTTTTTAAGAGAAAAGGATTGGCTTGGAGGAAAGGGGTGGGAAGACTGGCAGATTGACTTTCAAAATGACTTTTGTGTGATTATCAAATACTTTTACATACAAGATATCTAATTCTCACAATGACCCCATGAGGCAGGTGTTAATATACCCAACAATAAACTCAAATCTGAATATAAAATCCTTTAGATATTTCTTGAATGACCATATTCTTGCCTCTTTTTTATACTACATTTTATTCCCTGTGAAAATTATTCCTCCCAGTTAACAGTCCTTGTTTCAACTCGCTTCTTCCTTTCTCTGTTTGACCACTTACTCTCATTCTTAACTACCATTAAAAGTGCCACCCAAGAAGCTTGGGAAGGAGACCACCATGACCTGAAAGGTGAGAAACTGGAAACTACAATGTAAGCCTGATTATTATAAGTTCTATTGATTGGAGGAAAGATGTTAACCTTTGAGCAGAGATAGTTAAAGTCTCCTGTAGCTTTTCACTTCAGTGAGTTAAAAGGATAGCAGACAGATAGAATTTCCCTTGTTTGAGAGGAAAAGAGAAAATTAAGAAAATTCATTGTTAGTCCTTGAATGTTTTAAAAATTGAAAATGGTAGCTTTTAAAAACAGAGTAAAGTACTTTTCTCAGTTATATCTGAGTACCTTATCCTATCAGTAAACAAGTCCCAACCTTATCTCTCTATTCAAAGTTAGAAACCATTTGGGGAATGAAGAATTTAATAGATTCAAATTGACTTTGAAAAAAGAATCCAAATGAGTCTTTTCAAAAATGAGAGAGACTAAGAAAGAAAGACCTCTAACGTGGTTTGCAAGGTGAAAAACGGGGGTGGGGTGGGAAACAAGGTAAAAAAGAACAAATAACAGCAACACCAACAATGTGGAAACCACCAAGATAGGCAATGTTTAATGCAATATGCTGCCATGCAGGTAGGGTTAGGTCACTTGTGTATGCTTTTAATTGGAATCCATAGACAAAATTGTTGGGTTTCTCCAACCTGGCTCCCCAATCTCCTGATATATTCAAGATATTTCCTCTCCAAGTTCTTCTTATTTAAACTTTCTTATCATTTGCCTTATTCCTTTAGTAGCCTGTTTTCTACTAGATAAAATATGATAAATTTTATATTAGATTAGCTCAGAATGATTTTTTAACCCGCTGGTATACACATTTTAGAAAGAGACTTCAACAAAGACTTATTCCAAAGGAAGAAAGAATATTATTCTTTCAGGCACAGGTACATGCTGACTAGAGAGCCATTGTGGGGATGGTGGTTGTAGTGTGATTTCAGCATCTTTCAACTCACATCATAGAAACCTACGTATTGTGTATTTATATACTAAGTACAGAGAAGCAGAGTCATTTTAAAGTTGATAAACTACACTATAAAACAAATACAGTAATATAGTGGAGTTAGCAACGTTGTATTAGGCAAGAACTTACAAATCCAATACTAATTAGGGAGTGGTGAGGGAGAGAGAATATATTTTTCCAATAATACACATTTTAAACCTTCTATCCCCAACATCACACATAAGAAACACATTTTTTTGGCACTTGCAGAGAAAGAACAGTAAAAGGAGTGTATAGAAGGAGGAAAGTATGAGAGGGCAGTATCTAGGTCAGAGACCAGGCCAAACACGGGAGCAATGTTCTTCCCTTTCTACTTTTGCCCATCTATATACCCATCTCAACCCTTTCAAGTATTGACATTCCTATCACTGGACATAGCTAACTGAAAAATTATGGTGTGAGTTTCTAGTTAAAAAATACATGAATAGTAATAATAATATTTCTTCATAAGGGGGCAACATAGAATCAAGGCTGAATCAATCAGAAAGCCATGAGAATTAAGACAACCTCTTTGCCCAAGAGGAGCAAGGTGTTAACCAGAAAGTAGCAAACACATAATAACCATTTGCACAAAGTGACTCACCCTTGAAGGGGTGTTCCCAGTGACATCCAATATAAATCCAAGCCTCTCATTTCACCTTCCACGGCCAACCAGGTAAACATGTGTAGATACCCAGATATAATGGTGGTTAGCAGAACCCTTTATTTCCTCATAAATTTGCTACCATCATACTGCTAACAGCCAAATGACCAAATATTTCATGCAGAATGTGACACTGGCAGCAAAACAAAGCAGCCAAATAAAATGGAGGGGAAAAAATGTTAAAAGACTCTTTTTTAAATTTTTTAAAATGTTTATTTATTTTTGACAGAGAGAGCATGAGCGGGGGAGGAGCAGAAACAGAGGGAGACACAGAATCCAAAGCCGGATCCAGGTTCTGAGCTGTCAGCACAGAGCCCGACGTGGGGCTCGAACTCACAGACCTGGAGATCATGACCTGAGCTGAAGTCGGACGCAATAGACTGAGCCACCCAGGCGCTCCTAAAAGACTCTTAATTCAAGCTGAAAATACAAATAAAGTAGAATTACATTTTTTTCCGATCAGAATTTCTGCAGAAAACTTTTAGACACCAGGGTAATATATTCTGAATATATGCTTAGAGGAAAAAAAAGACATATAATTAGTAAGCATTTCCTTTCATTGCAACTTAGTTTATCTTAATCCTATGACAATACATACATCACATAATATTCCACTTTGCTCTTCAATGACAATGAAAGCTTATAACATGAATAATAGCAATCAAAATAGCAAACAAAAATAGCTATACATCAGAGTAAAACTATATTAAATAAACCGGAAATTACCTTTTTGTCCTTTAGAAATAAAATATAAGCTTGAAGGTTTCTTCTTATGGAAAAGACGTTTGTTTTAAAGACACTTTTTTGAAAATATTGAAATAATATTTCTTAAATTTTACTTTATAAATTTAAAATAGAGTACTTAATTTTTGAATAATATTCATCCACCCCCCCCCCAAAAGAAGCTGTCATTACTTGGAGTCTTCATAGATGAGATTGTGTTCCAAACTGAAGGCATACACCAAAGGAAGCCAAATCTTAGCTTAGTAAGCAAAATAATAATAATAATAATAATATTAATTTTAAAGTAATTTGGTACCCAGACAGGCCTGTGCCAATATTGTAAAAATTTCCCCAAAGGAAATTTTACTGTGTGAATGTATGTAAAAGTAAACAAAAAACCTTCAATGACTTGTGTTACTTGAAAATAATGTCATGATGTTAAATCATGTGAGGAAAAGATATATATGGCCATCCAGGGGAACTTGGAAACATTGCTGAGAAATGCTACTTTGCACAAATTAAATGGGTGATTTTTCTTAATTTTTAATTTTACTTTTTAATGTTTTATTTTAATTCCAGTTAGTTAACATACAGTGTTATTTCAGTTTCAGGTGCACAATATTAAACACTCCCATACTTCAAATGTGTGATATTTTTTACTAAAACATGAAGAAATCTCTTTCCAAGTGACTAATTAATGGTGTAAGTGAGACTTGGAACTCACATTTGGCTAACGGAATTAAGGTAAAAAAGAGCACAATGATTAAAGTATTTAGATCTTCTCTTCCAACTTTCTTCATCCAATGGGGAATACTTGGGGAAAGGGAGAAAAACTGATCTTGTGAAATTTCTTTTTGGAGGAATACATTGAAATAAACTCAGGAATTTGAGAGAAATAAAAGAGTTGTTAAGATTGCTGTCTTCCAAACAAGGATATTAAATGCCAAATATACTAGCAACATTCTTCCTGTCATTAGATACAGGAGGAGAAAAAGCCAGCCTTTTCCTCTTACTGATATAAGACCAACATCATTTAAGATCCCAAAATTAATGGCTCTACTGTACAATTCAGAATTTAATATATTCTTCTGAGATTTGATTCCAAGCATCTCCTTGGAGATAAAGCTTAAAAATAGAGTAAATGTAGTCCATCTCAACATATAGTGCTGGAATAACAACATGCAAAAAAAAAAAAAAAACAAATCTAGATACAAAATTTACATCTGTTACAAAAATTAACTCAAAATAGGTAAGACCTATATGTAAAATGAAAAATTATAAAACTTCTAGAAGACAACATAAAAGAATATCCAGAAGACCTCGGGTGTTGTTGGTGAATTTTTAGATACAACACCAAAGGCAAAATCTATGAAAGAAATAATTGATGAGCTGGACTTCGCTAAAATTAACATCTACTCTGTGAAAGACAATGTTTAGCAAAATAAATCAGTCAGACGAAAAAAAAATCAGTAAGACAATAAGAAATGCCATATGATTTCACTCTTATAGGGATTTAAGAAAAAAATAAAACAAATATAGGGGTGGAAAGAGAGGAAAACCAAGAAACAGACTCTTAACTATAGAGAACAAACTGTTGGTTAAGAGAGGGGACGTGGGCGGGGAGACAGGTTAAATAGTTGATGGGAGTTAAGAAGGGCATTTGTGATGAGCACTGGCTGTTGTATGTAAGTGTTGAATCACTAAATTCTGCACCTGAAACTAATATTTCACTGTATGTTAACTAAATGGAATTTGAACAAAAAATTGAAAAAAAGAATTATCCAAAATATGCAAAGAACTCTTAAAACTCAATAATTAGCAACCTAATAAAAAAAACCGAACCAAATACTTCAATGGACATCTCACCAAAGAAATACACTGATGCTAAATAAGCTTACAAAAAAATGATCCACATCATCTATGATAATCCACGTCATCTATGTCATCAGGAAGATGCAAATTAAAACAATGAGCTATCACTCTATACCTATTAGAATGGCCAAAATTCAGAACATTGACAACACCAAATGCTGGTGAGGCTATAGAGCAACAGAAATGCTCATTCATTGAAGATGGGAATGCAAAATGGTACAGCCACTTTGCAAGACAGTTTGGTGGTTTATTACAAAACTAAACATACTCTAATTATACTATCAAGCAATCATGCACTTTGTTATTCATTCAAAGGAAATAAAATTTATGTCTACACAAAAATCTACACATAGATGTTTGTAGCAACTTTATTCATAATTTCTAAAACTTGGAAGCATGGAATATTTCTTTAAGTAGGTAAATGGATAAACTGTGGTATATCCAGACAATGGAATATTATTCAGAACTAAAAATAAATGATATATCAAGTCATGAAAAGACATAGAGGAACCTTAAATACATATTACTATGTGAAAAAGCCAATCTGTAAAGGCTACTTATCAGATAGTTCCAATTATATGACATGCTGAAAAAGTTAAAATTTTGTAGGCAGTAAAAAGATCAGTGGTTTCCAGGGGTTTGGAGAGAGGGGGTGAACTATAGAAGATATTTAGGGCAGTGAAAATACTCCATATAATACCATAATGATGGATACATGTCATATATTTGTCCAAACCCATAAACCATACAACACCAACAATTAATTCTAATGTAAACTATGGACTTTGGGTAATTATGATGTGTCAATGTGGGTTCATCAGTTGTAACAAATGTGCCACTGTGGCGGGGGATGTTGATAATGAGGGAGACTATGCCTGTGTGGTGGCTGGGTATGTCTGGGAGGGAAATCTGTTTCATTTTTCCTCAACTTTGCTGTGAACCTAAAACTTCTCTAAAAACGTAAAATCTTAATTACAAAAGTCCAAGATCCGGTACCATAATTTAGGCACATAAAATTGAATAACAGACACTTCTTATTGCATATGAGGTATATATATGCATGTATTGTATTTTTTTAATCTGAAGAATTATTTTTCTGCATAAACACTGGTAGTATTATAGTTCTTTATGAACCAAGCAGTAGTAATATCTATTACTATTTTAAAAATAAAAAAGAAAGAAAAGAAAAAATATTGGCATCATCTATTGGAGCAAAAGTGTAGAAATATGAGAACCATTGTAAACTGCTGGTGGAAATGTGTTTGCTAGTAAACATTAGGAAATTAATGTTGCAACAACTATTAAACACTTAAAATTAACATACCCTTTGAGACAAGTTTCAATTTTGGAGATCTATATTAGATAATTTAAGCATCAGCACATAGGATATATCTGTGATATTTTTGAAGGATTATTTATAAAGAAATAAAATCTGGAAACTACTTGAAAGTCTACCAACAGGTTGAATAAATTTTGTTAGATCTATTCTATGAAACGCTATGTAGCTATTTAAAATAATGGGCTGGATCTTTCCACATTGACCAGGAAGATGTCCATGAAAATTGTTGAATGTGAAAAGCAGGTTGCACATTAGTATATTTAGGAGTTCCTACGTATATTTAAAACAGACTCTGTTATGGGTTTGTTTATATTTGTAAGAATATGGAGAATTGTGTAGTAAATATGGTTAACTTATGGGAAGTGAGAATGCAAGAGTTAATGTAGGACTATTATTATGTTTTTCTTTTGGGGAGGTTATAAGTGAATTTTTTTAATTTTTAAAGATTTTATATAAATTCTAGTCAGTTAACATACAGTGTAATATTAGTTTCAGCTGTACAATATACTGATTTAACACTTCCATATAACACTTGACGTTCATCACAGCACTTTTCTTTATATAGTCTTATTTTTTTCTGCTTTTACAATGAAGTTTTATTACTTTCATAATTTTAATGAAATATGCTTTTTCTTTCTTTTACATTTTCCTGACTACTATGAAGTTTAGTACATTTTCATATACTTATTGGTTACTTGTATATCTTTCTCTGTGAATTGCCTACTCATAGGTTTTGCTCATTTTTCCATTGGAGAGCTTCTTTTTCTCTGTTTGTAGGAGCTCCTTGTTTATTAGTGTTATTAAACATTTGTTGGTCATACGTGTTGCAAATATTTTTATAGGTCCATTGGATGTTTTTAGGCTTTTTTAAATGTTTGCTTGTGTATTTATTTACTTATTTATTTATTTATTGACAGGGAGAGAGCACGAGCAGGGGAAGGACAGAGAAAGAGGGAGAGAACCAGAGAAAAGAGAGAGAGAGAGAGAGAGAGAGAGAGAGAGAGAGAGAGAGAGAATCCCAAGCAGGCTCCACGCTGTCAGCACAGGGCCTGATGCAGAACTCACATGAGATCATGACCAGAGACCAAATCAAGAGTCCAATGTTTAACCAACTCAGCTACCCAAGCACCTGAATGTTTTTAGTTTTTATGTAATCAAACCTTCAGTCTTTTCCTGCAGTTCTTAAAATAGAAAGTTACATTTATATTTTGATATCTATAACATATTAAGTGAAATAAAGCAAGTTGTATAGTATAATCTATCTTATTTTTAATAGAGGAAGATATATTACTTTTGTGTATTTTTTGAAACATCCAATAAATGGAAAAAAGTCATAAAGAATACCATCACTGTGCTTTCCGCTCCTCCTTGGGAGAGAATGTATATCATGTAGAGCAAACACAACTCTCACAGATTTCAATTGGAAGCACTATAAGAGAAATAATTGATTGGATTTCACATTCCCAGGGGTGACACACTACCCCTGCAACACACACATACTACCTGACCTGAAAGACCCTCTTTAATGTTCCAACTCCACAAAGATAAAAACAGTAAATGTAGAGACATTTACAGACTGTGATGAGAATGCACTTTGCTTGGTAATGCCCAGGGTCAGGATGGGGTTAAAAGAAGGAAGGAGTGGTGGCAGTGTTTGCATTGCTTGGCACTTGCTCCACATGTAAAAATAGCTAATTATGCTTTTGTGTTCTACCCAAGTGTAGCATTTGTTCTGTGACTTTATGTAAAATGTAGTTTCATGGGCGTGACTTAAGGTTAGTACATGTCTCTAAGTTGGAAACAGAATAGCAATGTCTTCTGTGTAAATAGCCAGAGACCACAATATATAAAGGAAAGGAATAGTAGTTATACAATTTCTCACAATTGGTAAGGACTTAGAGATGCTTTAGTTCAATCTATTTTATAATCCATGAGTTCTTTGCACGAATCCAGGGAAGATAATCATCTAGTGTCTGCTTGAAATATATTTCCCATTAGAGGCAGCTCTCTTCTTTATAAAGCTGCTAATTATTGTTAGAATGTTCACCTTTAGATTTCTATGAGTCGTACCTTTTTACAACTTCTATACATTGATCTTTCTTCCTAATGACATCCTGTTAAAAATATCTGAAGATTGCTACTCCATTTCCCTAAAACTTCCTCTCAAAAACTATGTATCACCAGTCCCTCAACCTTTCTGAATGTCATGATTTCTAAATTATTCACTATTCTACTTTCCCTAGTTTGGAGATTATATGGTTGAAATATAATACCCCAAAATAATCACACCTATTCAGATGTCTTTATCGGGTATAAGGTACAATTTAAAAATTGTTTTTGATTTGGATATTTTATTGGTCTTCCTGGTACCACTGCAATACTAAATTAACATTACCTTTAAAAGTTAAATTTCTCACTTCTTATGCTTATGGAATTGATTGTTTGATTTTATTAAACTTATGGGCAAAGTTTTATACTTACATCTATAAAATATCATCTGGTTGGTTGAGGCCAATTATTCTTGCACAGTATGATTCTCTACAGAATGGACCTTCTACTTTAATGGTCTAGTCTATACTCAAAGGGAATGCAAAATACCAAAAGTAAAAACAAAAGGAGGAGCAAGGCAGCCTAAAGTCAGCAAGAACTGGCCCTCATTTATGCTTATTCTTTGCTACATTTCAGTCTGCCCCCTGCCTCCCCCTTTTCTAACCCCTGCTTATTCATCATTCCTGTCAACTCAAGTCTCATCTCTAGTTTTATCTTCTCAGCTTGTCTGCTTCACTGCCTCCCAAATCTATGCTCAATTCATTGCTTGTCTCCTCTATCCTGTTCTGGACTTGGGACTCTTTCCTTTGAACTAATTCTAAAGACTACCTTATGTCTGTGCCCAGTCACTTCCCTAGTTCTACTCCCTTTTTGCTCTGACCTTGGAGTGCCAAAACTAGGAAAACTGCTGTCAATGTATTTTTAATAATTCTTCCAAGTTTGAGTTCATCAACAAAAGTTATATGTATGTCTTTCATGTTGTCACTTAAAACATTGATTAATACGTTAAACACCAGGCCAAGGACAAAAATTCTGTACCACATTCTTTTTAGAGTTTCTGTCTTTAAGATTCTGTTTATTTTTTTCTCTAAATTTTAACAAACTTGATTTCTCAAATCATAGAGAATTACACTGTTAGTTCAGTGACCACTTACCACATGTGTCTATACAAATTTAAATGTACCTCAATTAAAATTAAATACAATTAAAAATCCAGTTCCTAAGTCATACTAGCTATGTTTCAAGTACTCAGATACATGTTGCTTATAGTTACCATATTGGATAGTGCAGATACAGAACAGTTTCACCACCATGGAAAGTTCTATTGGACAGCACTACTCTAGAATGCATATTTTATTATGCTCAGTATAAGTTTATATCAATATTACAAGTTCTTTTCAATTTGCTATTGATTCATTAGTTAACTTTTTGGTTCAATTGGTCATGAATATGCCTATCTGCACTTTATCCAGCCCATGTTTGTCTATCTTGTCTAAGGAGATATTATAAGATCCTCTGTTGAAATAAAAATATAGTGACTATAGTAGTATCCTGGTCTACTTGGTGAGAAAATCAGTTCATTAGTTATTTATTGATTTGTAACAAATCATCCCAAGATGTAGGGCTTAAAACAATAACCTTTTCTTATCTCTCATGTTTTCTATGGGTTAGGAGTTTGGGAGTGGCTTAGTTCAGGGTCTGTCATGAAGTTGCAGTTAAATGCTGCCTGAGACTGCTATCATCTGAAGGCTTGAATGAAGCTGGGAAATCTGCTTTCAATATGGTTTATCACATGATAGGCAAGATGGTATTGGCTGTTGACCACAAACCTCAATTCTCCTCCATATAGATCTCATCACAGGGCTGCTTCAGTGTTCTCAAAGCTTGGCAAATGGCTCATCACATATCAAGGAATCTGAGAGTCCTAGCTAGAAGCTCCAATGTATTTTGTAAACTAGATTTATAAGTCATACATTATCAATTCCTCTGTATTCTATTAGCCACATAGGTTCAGCCATGATTCGTGGTGAAAAGAGATCACACAAGGTCATGTTATGAATAACAAGATGCCTGGTTCATTGGGGGATACCTCGAAGCCTTGATATTATTACACCATTCAACATAGAACATAAGTTGGTTTGTCAGGGGTTATTATTAATGTATCCCTGCTTGCTCCTGGGAAGCATCTCCTTGGACTCAACTGTATAATATTCTGTGAGAATTTCCCGAGCACCAACATCAAGTTTATTGGTTTATAGTTTCTGGGATCTAGTTTTTTGTTCTGTCTTGAAAATAGGAATATATCCATTTTTCAAACTCCTGGTGCTCCTGTGATGTTCTAAAGACCACGACAATCACATCTGAAAGGTTTTGTTTTGTTTTGTTTTGTTTTCTTCAGTCTGTCTTTTCTTTTTCAGCCTGGAGGTTTGCTCTAAAGGGCAGCAGCTGTGTGCTTTCTGTCAATCTGCTTAAACTTTGTTACTGCATCACAAAAATTTTTTGTTGAACTAATGTTCTCTCAGAACATTCTGAATTTTGTGTGCATGTAGGTGTATGTGTGTATGCACATGCGTTGCTTTCTAAAAATCATAAAAATGAACAATAACTATATATAACTATATATAGTTATATATATAATTATATAATATATATTTATTATATTATATATTTATATATTATATTAAATATATTTATAT
>NC_064817.1:82197365-82210275 GCF_023721935.1 Panthera uncia
CGGTCCATGAGTTCGAGCCCCGCGTCGGGCTCTGGGCTGATGGCTCAGAGCCTGGAGCCTGCTTCAGATTCTGTGTCTCCCTCTCTCTCTGCCCCTCCCCCGTTCATGCTTTGTCTCTCTGTCTCAAAAATAAAATAAAACGTTAAAAAAAGAGAATATCTTTAAAAAAAAAAGAGTAGCAGCTTTTTCCATTGTTTATCTTCTAATAAATGAAATTGTCAGCTTGGCAATTCAAAAACTTATTAGATTCTGCTTTTTCTTTTGGAAAAAAAATTAAGGAGCTAATTTTAGAATTAGTTATATCTGTATATTTACCTGGAAAGATATCATTGATACATGCTGTTAAATTGTAAGGTTGTATATATGGTATAATCCCAGTTTTTTAAAACAAACAAGAGAAAACAAAAGAATGAAGAAAGAGATGTATGCATGTGTGCGTGTATATGTGTGTGTGTGTGTGTGAGCATGTGCATATGTGTTTCCATAAAGTTTATGGTCCTGGAGAATGGTATGGAAGGATATATACACCAAATCATTAACATGTTGAAGGAGCGAGTGGTGGTGGTGGTGTGTGATTGGATGGAGAAGGTAGAGACTGTTACCTTTTCTTTCATTTATCTTTGAAAGTTTTGATTTATTACCATATGTATTAATTTGATAAGTTTTTGTATAATAATATAAAACATTAAAAATATGCTTTCTATCATTATTACTTCCTCCCTGAGTAGCAGTGTTGTAACTGAAATTTAGGAAAATATTGCCCATTATATAGTTCCTATCATCGGTCTATAACATATGCCCATAATGATATCACTTCTGTTTCCTCTTTCCTTTTTATTCTCCATCAAAGGGATATCCATCCTGCTTATGTGATGTATTCTTTTCTACATATATGTATAATTTCTTAATGTTTGGTGTTATTCCTCTTTTCTTCATTGAGTTTTCTCTCTTTTAAAATACACACTTTCTGGTTGTGGGATGCTAGCTGCAACTCTTACTTTGTCAAGCCTCAGTGATAGGGAGATTACACACACACACACACAACACACACTTCAACTATGTTTATTATACATTTGTATTCAGGGAGAAATCCAAGTTTTGTTGTATCTGAAGCTTTTATAATCTGGGGAGCCCACTTCAAAAAAGGAATATAGAGTTATCAATACAGAATTACTGGGACCATTCCCCGGCCCTTGGAAATGCAAATGAGGTTTCTTGAAGCATAAGTTTCATTAGCATCAATTAATGTGCTTCTGGTGAGTTCTGAGTGAGGAAGAATGGCTATCCTGAAGTTTCTGGGTGGGGAATCCCAGAATGAGAATGATATGGCCTCCAAGATGGAAAAGATAAAAATAAAAGGAAGCCCCATGACCAACTTCAGAAATTTATCTGAGTTTTGGGTTTAATTTCCTTGTTTTAGTTCTCTTTATAAAACAATTGTCTTTTTTTAGCATTGCATTCCAGTTTTCAATAGCAATGAGACCCGTGTTCAGTTAGGATCAGATTTCCAGGGCCTCATTTTAGAAACAAGCATAGCTCAAATCATGCCGAGCTTAAGAGCATTCCATAACAAGTGACGGAAGCTTTGCAAACTATGGTCAGAAGGCACATTTCATGACCTTTAGCCTGAGAAACATCAGGTGGCTTGTTGCTTTGTCCCCAGAGGAGTGGCACATAAGAAATATCAAAAGGAATGGTTGCAAGAGTGTTGGGGATTGTGGCAGAAATCCTACAGTTGCAAATGTGTCTCCATAAAGAAAAAAGAAAACTTTAAGAAGGCCCATTAAAGCAGTGGTTCCCAAAGAAGTTTCCTCCCTCAACAAGCAGTTCCTGACACTCTTTCAGATATGCTGCCCCAGCCTCTTACAAGTATATTGGGCGGTATTAGATCTTTAGTGTTTGCCATCACAAGAGTTAGAAAGTATTTTTTTAAGAAGATCGCTATATAACCTTATTTCACTAGTGCCACCCAGGAGCAGTAATTGTAGACAGCAAATTTGTCCTAACAGAAGTTGGCAAGATACTCATTTTCATACATGAGGTGTCAGAGTAGAGGAAAAACAATAAATGACAGAACTTTTGTGTGCTTAAATATTTAACAAATGGCTAATAAAGCATATTATGAGGTTCATTTTTAAAGTGTTTATTTACATATATATTGCCAATCATAAATGAGTGAATAAAAAAGGAGAAACAGCAGCCTAGAACCTTTTGAATCTATGTATGTTATTACACACACATGCTCTTACAATATACTTTCTCCAGATCATGGTGACTAGCAATGTACGTGAAAAAAAGAATATGCAGTTATTTATATACAAAGATGAAGTGTTGGCTTTGGAGTTGTTTTTTCTCAAAAGACATCACTGGCCAGAGAGGAAGTATTATCAAGGGCTAAAGGACTAAAGAATGGAGAGATGCACACTGACCCTCTGGAGGATCAAGTCCATACCCTTGGCACCATGTCATAGTATTCCTACCAACTGAACTAACTGGCTATAACCTTGCCATTTAGCACCTCAGTTCTGCTAAGCACGATTGCTCACAAACACAGCCTCCTTCAAGACTTCACTGAATAGGGTTTGTTCTCAGCCAAAAACAAACAAACAAACAAACAAACAAACAAAAACACCTCTCTGGAAGGAATAGGTATGGATTTTAATATTTTACAAGCATTGAAAATTGCTGGGATTATTTTCCTCTGGAATTTTCTTAAGCTTGAAATCCATGATTTTTCCCTGTGAGATGATCCATTTGGTAATCTCTGGTTAGGCAGGTCGCTAGCTACTCTTGGACTATAACTGGGTTCCATTTATTTTTATAAAGCCCTTGTTATTTCTGTTAGGAGGGCTTGAAGGCTGCAAGGGGGAAAGGGGAACTGGATAGCTCATGGGCCTAGCTAATGTCATCTGATCTGACTTACCCTGAGGCTTTTTTGAATTTGGCTCCTCTTCACACAGTCTCAAAATATGCACAGGTCCTTCAGTCATTGACAAGTGGTCTCTGGAGCCAGACTGCCTGAGTTCCAATTTCTAGCTGTGAGGCTTTAGGAAAGTTACTTTATCTCTCTGTGCCTCAATTCCCTTGCCAATGAAATGGAGATAATTAAAAATCTGGATGAATTTTTGACAAAATTAAATGAGATAGTATATACGAAACACTTAGACCAGAAGATATATCAAGCACTCAAAACATTTTCGATATAAAAAAAAAATACCAACAACCAAAAGTTAGAAAGCTCTCAGGACCTTAAGATAACAGAATGGATTGGAAGAGAAAGAGATGTAATGAATACGGGACATATAGTGCTGACAGATAAATTATTTCCGGGTAAAACACAATCTGACAAGTTCCTAGATTCTGAATGGACTAGGGTTGTTTTTATGCATTTTGAGGTCAGAAAAGAAAGAGAGAAAAAAATAACATTTTAAAAGGGAAGGGTAAGTGATGGTTTGGGGATGAGGAGAAAAGAAGTCTTGAAGTCAGAAAACAAGTGCCCTATTTCAAGGTTTCTCTCAGGGTTAAGCCTCATGCTTGGGGGCCACCTATTTGCCTTCTGGTCTGTTAGCTAGGCTGACCTTCCCTAAACCTGCCACAGAAATTCCCATAATGCCAGTTTACAAGGCAAAGTTTCCATGCTCTTCCATGCCTCATTTTTCCTTGAAAATAATAACTTAAAAATGTGTAGGTTCTCTACCATGTTCTGGTCAAACACCTAGATTCCCACCCACACCCACCCCCCAGGGGGGGTCCCACCCTGCTAAGTGGCTAATCCCTGTGGAGTCAACTAGAGAGCCTTGCAACTAGAGAGCCCAAAGATCTAGCCTGGATTCTTTTGCCTGGTTTGGACTCCTCTCCTTAGACAGGCTAAAACAGTCTGCCATTGGGGGCCATGGGGCATTTCCCCACACATTACCTGCAGCAAACCGCACTGCCAAAAAAAAAAAAAAAAAAAAGCCTTAAATTATGAACACTTCTTCCCTTTAGCAACAACTCTTCAGAATTCCTTTAAATATTGTATTTCTTGACTCCGTGTTTTGATTTCTGAAAACTAGATATGTATACAAAAGTGTAGCTTTCTATTAACTAGTTCACCTGCCCATCTCTAGTCATGAATTGCTGTTTTCAGGCACATATTTAGTAACATCCAGAAGAGTTTTCCTAATCACTCAGGAATTCTTAAACTGTGTTTTAAAAGGCAAGATTTTGTGCGGTGGAGTTGTCAAGATTTGGATTTTTGGAAAATGAAATTTCTGTATGGTTTACATCATATTTGAATTAACATGAAAATTCGATCCAGAACACCCGAGCTTCTTTCTGGTGGGGGTGGTTGTTAGTTTTCTCCGCACCCGTTAACGGAGAATTTATTTAGGGAGACCCGGTTATTCAGACCGGCTGTGGCCATTACAGAGCTCACTGAGGCTCGGAGGTTAAGGAATGCAAAGAGGTCAAACTGAGAACTTGAAACAGACATGAAATAATCAAAATCCACCAATATATAGAGAATAATTACAAAAGTTAGAAGCGTGTGTCAGAAATGGTGAACTTCAGGTAGGTAGGAAAAATTATTCGTGTAAATCTTCCTACAAATGGTAGAAATTTCTTAATTAAAAAAGAAACAGGAACCCCTCCCCACACACGCACACACATTGCGCTCCAACTCCAGAGTGCCGGTGTGCGTGAAAGCAGTCTGTAAGTAAGCTCCAGTAAGTAAGCAAGCAGCTTCGGGACATTTTCTAAAGTGCTCTTTGCAGTGCAAGAGCTTAGAATGCGGTTAGTTTTAGGCACGGAATCCCTTTCCAATAAACTCTTCAAGAGGCGCCTTACTTCTTTAGACTAAATACCATTTGTCAGATTCTTTTAAAACGTGTGTCAGATACCAGGAGCTTTGTGGGGGAAATGGAGGCGAAGAGCCTGGGCGCCCTGAAATGTTTTGCAACGAATGAGCGAATGAATGAAACCTGGCCCCAGAGAGCTGGAGACTGGGGAATTAGCAGGAACTTTGTGCTCTTGGAACGCAGCAAACTGCAAACTTAGGAACTGGGAGAGCTGGGGCTTCAGAGAGTCAATCAGTGTCACTCAACTCCTAGCATCTGTGAACAGGTGCGGTTCCGACTGAGCATCCCGAGCCTGGTACCAACTAACTCTGGGGCAGAAAAGATGCGGCCCTCCTGAAGGGGACTTCGCAGCCTGTCCACGCCTCACTGCCCTCATCTAGTGGCTTCGAAGGCCAAGCTGTGGTAGCCCTGCTATGCACTTGGTGCTTTTTCCCTGCCCTTACAGGGGCTCGCCTAGGTCTGATCCCTAACCCAGTGCCCAGTCATTCCCTTATCTAACTTGATGGGTCTTTGAGTAAATGAAGCAATAAAATCAGAGTAGCATAAAGAGAAAATAGACAACTAAAAAAGTCACAAGTGTTTAACGGAGAGGAGGGCGCGGGCTGTTTGGACTGTGGCAGAGCTGTGAGGCCCAGACTGGGAGCGGCGCGGAGCGGGACCGGTTTTCCGGGGCTGGCAGCTGCCTCGAAAAAGTTTCCTCTGGAACACTCGCCAGCGGGGGCGGGGGCGGGGGCGGCAGGCGCAGCGGTGTATGTGGGAGGGGGCGTGCAGGCGGGGGAGGCCGCCAGGGGCGGCTAGCAAACCGTTATAGTCCTTCAGCACCTCCCTTGGCCAGTGGCCCCCCTAGCCCGCCTCCCCGCCGCGCGGCTGCCCACCTGGCGACGTGACGCTGCACCAATCCTCTTCGAGCTGCTCCCGGGGGTGGGGGGGGCCCTCCTTGTACCGCCCCCCTCCCCACCCTGAAAGAGGCGCACCCTGCCGGGGCAGACACTGCGCTCTCGCCCGCAGAGCACCCCTGTAAACTTCTTGGTCTCCAGGACGGACGCTCAGGCGCTTCTCTCGCCTTGGCCAAACTTGCTTTCCCGCCTCTCAAATTCGACTTCCTTGCACTCCAAACTCTTTTCCCTCCAGTTTCCCCTCCTCTGTCTCCCAAGCCACAAACCCCGGTCCCCAATTCTCTCCCCCCACCCCACGCCCTCTCCCTTCTTCTCTCCCTTTTCAACTTCTTGTCCGATTCCACCTCAGGCTCCAAGCGTTCCTAACTCAGTCCCCCGCTTTCCTTCGGCTCGAAGCCATGGCGGGACCTGGGGGTTGGAGGGACAAGGAAGTCACGGATCTGGGCCACTTGCCGGTGAGTAGAGGACGCCCATCGCCTCCGAAGTGCTCTCTTCTTCGGGTTCTGAGCACTGGGGTAGGAGACGGACTTGGGCAAGCCGGGCTAGGACAGAAGTTCGACGGGACCATGGGTGCGGAAAGAGACCCCAGGAGTTGGCTTGTGGAAAAGGCGCTCCCCCGCCAGACTCCCGGCCGCGCCAAGTTCACGAAAAGGCAAAGCGACGGGGGTGGGGAAGAGAGAAGAGGTGGCAGTGGGGTGGTGCGGGCGCTGAAATACGGGACATTTTCTAGCGGTGTTCGAATGTCTTTTTGTCTAGCGGTGCTCGGGTACCTGTACTTCCAGAGCTCGAGGAGAGGCCAAAGAGCAAGACGATGCTTGGCTTCCTGAGAGCACTCTTCCCTGTCACCCCGCCGCCCTATCGTTTGCTTCTTTTGCCAAAGCAGATGCCCACTCGCGGAATGACCTTTACTTCTAGGTGACAGGGGGCTAGAAAATTAAAGCTTTGGAGGCTCATTTCTCTCACTTTATAATGGCGCTTTCTAAAACCTTATTCTGCCAGGGCACTGTTCTCGATTTAGTATTGCAGGAGCGAAAGCACTCGACGCCACTTGGGGAAGAAGTGAATTCTGCACACCCCAGTTTAAAAAAGAAAATATTGTTATCACTAGCTATCCAGATATAGATTTTTCTCAGGGTTTTCGTTTGTGGATTCTCTTTTTTCCAAATGCCCGGCTTCCCTCCAGAGTTGTAATCGATTGGCGAGCTATTATCGCTGTCGTTATTAGTAGAGTTATTATTTTAGCAGTGCCGTTTATTTCATTGGCATCTGGTCTCTGACAGATATTGGATTCCACCCAACTCCGTTTTTTAAGTTCCCTTTTTAGATTGGCATTTCACTCGCACCCTCTCTTGAATGCAAAGGGCCCCTGGACTCTCTGAAAGGGAATAAGCATGCACCATGCTGGAATAATCACCAGGCAACTGTAGTTCAGGGCTGTGGCCTGTGTGCTTTGGGAAAAGCTAAATATTAACCTTGAGGTTATAGGACTATTCAGATTCGCAGTGCTTTAATTTTATACATATTTGCCATTTAAAGATTGTCTTCTTAATGAGGGCAGACACCTGTCCCCATAAAAAAAAAAATGGGGCATTCCCCAAGCCTCACCTATATAATTTTATACTAGAATGGTGTAGAGAAGGTGGTGATGCACATGGGTAACATTTTAGCAAATTGTCTTCAGTCTTAAAGAAAGGAACTTCAATATTGACATGTTGAGTTGCAAATATTAACATTATGGTTATTGATACAGCTTTATAAAATAAATTCACAAAATGTTTAGAAGTTAAATCTTTTTTTACCCTGCATACATGAAATTTCTGGCATGTGGAGACCTCAATTGGTGGTTTCCTTTCTGAACAGAATTTTCATATTTTGACTAGATTTACTCTGAAGTAAAAGTGTAAAATCAACGAATAAAATGTTACCATCCTCCAACATTCCCTATATATGGTGGGAGAAAGAGGGAAAAAAAGCAAACTAGGGCAAATATGTGAAACCACAAATAAGTAAACTGAAATAAACCTTTTTTTTTTTTCTAAAATTGACTGAAGAGTGGAATTGGTAAGACGTCATAGAAATGATATAGTAGGGAATTCCAAACCCAGGGGCGGAAAAGGTTTTATTGGTACAAAAAAATGGGGGCAAATGGCCCAGACTAACTGACCCCGTCATGGCCCTGGGACATAAGAACTTGGTGAGAGCTGAGGAGATAAGGAGAAAGGCTATAATCTTTACATTGCAGTTCAGTGCAATATTAGTTTTCTGGGATTTGGTCGGGGTGTGGAGGGGAGAAAGATGAGGCTGGTTTTTAATGTAGGAATAGGGGAAACAAAACCTCAGGGCATTGATGCTTAATTTCATTTTATAGACTTCGTGAAAGTGTTGTAAAGTCATCAGCTTCTAACAATTTGTAAATTTTTATTATACAAGATCCATTTTATCTCAATGTGGAGGTCATCACCATAGCAAATTATGCATATTTAAGCAAATTATGCCCAATTCTCCCCTCTCCCAAACAGCCAGGTCTAAACCCTAAGAAATCTAGCAGAAGAGTAGCACTCCCTTCAGAATTTCCTTACCGTCAAATTTCTAGAGATGCAAAACATTCACTATTGTTTAGGTCACAGAGGTATATTTTTAATGATTTGATATTTCTTTGCATTTGACTTATTTCCTGAGGAAGTAGAAGTAAAAGTAAATGAAGAAGTCAAAAGACATCTAGATTGGCTTTTTGGAAGTTTGCACCTTGATAAAAAGTAGATGATAAAGCAAAGAAACCTGCATATGGTGGGATCTCTTCTGATATTTAGCCTCAATGTAATTATCCTCATAGTATATTAAGGTCAGAAGGTTGGCATCAATCAACACCAAATATACCAATTTGACAATAGCCACATAATAAGGGGAGATTCGGACCTTGGTATATCACACTGAGCAAGAGATAATCTTGCAGATTTTAAAATTATTAAATATGGGTCTAGTTTAAGATTGATATATTATGTCCTTTGTAGAGCTGGCCAGCTAAATGACCATAAGGCAAGGACCCTTGAGAGAGGTCAGGCTTGCTGTGCAAACTTGGATTTAAAGAAAGCGGTAGAAGCTTATTTGGTATTTTTTTAATTAGATATTATTTTTAAACCTAAAATAGTAAGCAAGAGTGAAAGCTAGGGAAGCAGGAGAGGAGGGGAAGGAATTGTATAACCTTTTTTGCATAATACACTAAAGTTAGAGACATAAAGAGACCCAACATAGTAATCAGAGAATGACAGGTCAGCTATATTTAATAGGTCGCTGTAATTTTTCTTTCTGATCTACCACTGAATAAATATTTCCTATAGATGACAAAACAAAAAAGAAAGTACAGAGATTTGTGGTTTGTGCTTACTTTTGAAAACACAATTGCAAAGCCTTGTGTGTGTGTGTGTGTGTGTGTGTGTGCACGCATATGTATGTATTATTTTCACCTTGCCTGCAAGCAATACCTGGATCTCCTCTCTCTCTCTCTCTTTCTCTCTCTCTCTCGCTATATATATATATATATATATATAGGCATACAAGGAGAAAAAATTAAGATGTATATATACATGCATATATACATATACATGTATACATGTATATATGCGTGTATATATACATATGTATATATGTATGTATACATATATATATATACACACATATATACATATATACATCTTAATTATTTCTCCTTGTATGCCCATGCCACTCAATCCTTGGGACTGGAAACTATTTCTTCATCTCCAAATCTGACACGTCTTTCACTATGATAGTCCCCTTTGCCTTCTGTGCCCAGTATGGTAATGACATTCCTCATGGCTGTGGCCTTGGTATTTGACACTGCCATGTGTAGTCCTAATCTATATTGGGGTCAGGAGTAGACAGGCCTGGAGGACAGTAGTGGCAGAGGTGACCTGAAATAGCACATGATCCAAAAACTATATTTGAATTACATTAGGTTTATATTTAAATATAACTGTCAGCTTTCCCAGTCTTCCACCACCCAGACCAAGCCTGTCTTCCACACTCAGTCCTGAGAACTTTCCTACTTTACAAGAACCTTAGCCCCCTGTTTTGAAGCAGTTTTACCTTCTAGTCCACAAATATTGAAACATTCAGCATGTCTTCCATTATGTATTTCAGAGCATCACCTCAGTATGACACTGTATTTCAACCTATTTTCTCAGTCTCCCCACTGGCCCCCGCCACTTTCTAGAGCAGTTTATATTACTGCACAAGAATAATGCACAAGAATCATTTTGGGGGATCTTGGGGCCCATCCCCAGAAATTCTGATTTCATAATTCGATGGTAGGGATAAGGAATCTATATTTTAAACACGATTCCCCAAGTCTATACAGTCCATAGTTTGAGAAATATTGGTCTTGAGGAAGAGGTTTTCCTTTCTAAATGTTCCATTTGAATTGTGAAGCCCATTCCTCTATCTCTATAACTCTCTCTGGCACTTGCTGTGCTACATATTTCACTTTCAGGTTTTCTCTTCATAAACTTTTCATAAAATCTCTACTTCTAATATTTAAAACAAAAGAAGGAAAGTCTCTGCTAGTCCTTCTAGGTGCTGTGCAATCTTTTCCCTTTCTTTAGCTGTCTAATGGCTTGTGTTCCCTAGTTTTTTTTTTACTACCCTAAATCTAAAGCTCTTTACTATTCATACTGACCACTTATCAGTTCCCTTTTGTTCTTAATTTCTGCTATATTTGTTTCTGTTGATCAGCCTCTGCTTTTGAGCCTCCTCCATGACCAGTGAACACTGCCTTCTAGTGGCTCTTTTTCTTCCTGTTACCCCCACCCCCCTATCCTTAATAAAATTATCCATCAAAGTGCTAATTCTGCCCCCTCTCCTGGAATTCAGACGACAGAAACAATTCCTGAAAATTTGGGGTTTCAGGGAGCAACCAGACTAAGACTTTTAAATTGCTGGAGATATTTTAGATACATAGAAAATATAACAAAGTGTAAAGGATTTGCCTAGTATTTTATGGTTCAAAAATATTTTAAGACTAGAATTTTCATAATTTCTTTTGAGAAAAGCTTTTACAAACTCTAGAGTTTCTTTTTGACTGACAATTTTTTAACCAAATAGAACACCAATGCATATTAAACCATCAAATAATTCCCAAATTATTGTAGCAATCATAGATACAAAGACCTTCCTCTGCTGGTTCCCTTTTCTCAGAGTGGCAGGGCAGAGAAGAGGACCAAGTAATTACGGAGATCCCTCTGATGTTGACTTTTTAATGTCATAGATACCAATAAAAAGGTTCTCTTTCAATGTTTACTTCCTCGGGAGCCTGAAATAGACTTTCTGTATCATTCAGTGGAAAATCTAATATAAGAAATTGAGTAATGGTACCCTACTAATTAGCATAGTTTCTCACCTCTTTTTTTCCCCCAGTTTGATAATTATTTAGTCTTGAAAGATACTATAGTGGAGATGGGAAACAGAAATATTACATGAAATTAAGTAAAAAAGTACTCTTAGTATAGATGAATACTAAGTTGAGCTGCTTTTAAGAACAGAAGAAATAGTTTTATAACATTCTTTTTAAAAATATGAGCATGAGGGGGAGCCTGGGTGGCTCAGCTGGTTAATCTTCAGAGTTCTGCTCAGGTCATGATCTCGTGGTTTCGCAGTTTGTGAATTGGAGCCCCACATTGGGCTCTGTGCTGACAGCTCAGATCCTGGAGAGCTTCAGATTCTGTGTCTCCCTCTCCCTCTGCCTCTCCCCCGCTTGTGTGCTCTCTCTCTCTCAAAAATAAACATTAAAATATTTTTTTTTAAATATGAGCATGAGGAGAATTAAGATCTTTTGGTCATTTATGAGCAGAAAACATTTCCAAACAACATGAATACAGATAAAATAGGACCCCCAAGAATTCCACAGGTATTTTATTATCCCAATCCATTTCTTTGCTTTTTTTGAATAATTATATACCTGAGTTCAAATATGAGTATAAATAATACATTTATTATGCTTTTGAAGGCTAGAAAAAAGCTTAAAGATATTTGGGACTTTTGTGCTCAAAGATTCAGAAGTAAAGTTTTTCAGGTAATACAGTAATTCTCTAATATGTGGTATTTTTCCAGCTAAAATGTAGCTTTAACTATAAAAAGAATGGATTACCAACAGGAAACAACTAACACATTTGATTCTTTTGACAGATGGCCAGAGGTTGTTCCTCCAGAACTAATAATGTCTAATATAAATCCCTCAGTAATATCCTTCAGAGAAATATGCTAATGTGATGAAGTCTTTAAGCCAAACCTTCACAACTCCTTTGTTGGCTATCTTATTTTCCCATTAAACTTTCAATGAGTTATAACAACAATGACATGCTGAATATCAAGGCCACTATAACAATCTATTTTTACTTCTCTTAAATTCACAAAATTATCATTTTAAATAACTTATATTTTCATTGAGAGTATGTTACCTGTACTATTTGGTTATAATAATAGAGTGCATATTGTGACATTGATTTTGATGATGACTTTAAGAAAGTAGGCTGCTGTTTTCTCTAACAATGGTCATATCAAATCCAATCAGGATTTTAGAACATTAGAACCTGTTTTTTTACTATATAATTTTAAAGCTAGGAAATCACCTAACATAAAACCTTCATTTTATATATGTGAAAACTGAGTCCCGGAAAGAGTAAATATCTTACTCAGAGTCCTATAGTTAATTAATGGCAGAGCTGGGGCTAAAACTCCAGTCTCTTGACTCTGTCCAGTTAAATACTTATTGACTGAAGTAATCCTAGAACTGTGTCAATTTCCTATGACACTATTGATAGATTACACAAATATCATGACAGTTTTAAGAAGTCCATTGTTGCAGTCCTAATACATTGCATATCCTCAATAATTTTTCCGTTTAGTTCACATCTGTCACAATGATAAAAATGTTTTCAAACAGGGTTAAGCAAAGTTTGTGTTTATAAAATGTGCTTTCTATATAAAGCATGTGAATGTCTAAGGATTTGCCAGCGATCCTACCACTTTGTGTATAAACTGGTGTCTACTCATACCTCATTTAGGTTTTGCTAATATAGCAAATTAAGCTGCTAGAATAAAAGTTTAAGTAGTGATAGTGATGCCTCCTGCTTTGGTCTTCTTCTTCAAAATTACTTTGGCTAT
>NC_064817.1:82225275-82236431 GCF_023721935.1 Panthera uncia
GGTTGATGGGGGTTGGGAGGGTTGATGGGGGGTGGGAGGCAGGGGGGGTGGGTGATGGGTATTGAGGAGGGCACCTTTTGGGATGAGCACTGGGTGTTGAATGGAAACCAATTTGACAATAAACTTCATATATTGAAAAAAAATGGTTAGAATAGTGATATACTGCATGTAATTTTCTATTTTATATTTCCAATGTTCATAATGTTATATCATTTAGGTAAAGAACATACATATTTGTGTATATATGTTAAATATATGCATGTGGATATATGTGTTAGTACCAAATGCTATATAAATACCCTGTGCAACAAAATAGAATCATGATACCATTCAAAATTAATGTCAGAGTGACTCATAGAGTCCTTTGCTTTTTCAGTGCTGCCAACCACATCCCCTACTGGTGTTTGTTTTGGTTAAGGTCTCTCCAGTGTCTTCCAGCTTGTTTCCAAGGCCTTGTTCTCTGGCAGGTTTCCAGCTGTCTGCTGAGGTCTGTGCACATTGAAATGAAGGCCGAGTTACACACTCCACATTGTAACCCATTTCCTTCCCTGATTTTTCTTTTAATTAGATACCCATCTTTCTACCCTCTCCCACCTCCAGCCAGTACAAACCTCACTTAAAATAGTCGGTTTTCTTTTTCTTTTTTCTTTTAGGAGAAAGTACTATTCTTTCTTCTTTTTTTACCCTTGTTAGAGTCATAAAACAGAGTTTTCTCTTCACCTTTATCTACTAGTCTCATAACTTAAGGGTTGTCACTTGAAGTAGAGGCATACTTGGAATTTTCCCATGTGAGACCATATTAGTAAAAATAAAGTAGGTTGGAACTTGTTTTTTAATGGTACTATTAGAAAAATAAACAATTTCCCAAAGAGCAATGTACACAGAGAGACCACAGTTATTTTATGAAATATTAAGAAGGAGACCGAGACCTTTAGGGTAGCATAGTGGGTGGCAAACTGTCTCTCCCACTAACTGATACTATACGTGTAACTTGACTTTTCTGGGTCAGTTTCCTCAACTATAAAAGTGTTAGAATAGATAATATCCAGGTTTCCATCCAGCTCTTTGATAGTACACCTAACACAGTGCCTAGAACTCAATTAAAATGTAAACTACTCTTATTCTTATTTTCATCAGCATCCTAGTAACTCTCTTATATTCCTTTCACCACCTTGCAATACAGAAGGTTCTTATTGGCTTTTATTTAAAGTAGTTCCTCATTTTACCAAATAAAATGATTGTTATCATGTTTTTTCTATTCTTTCCTCTACCACTTGATAGACCCATTATTTTAGCTCATTAACTACTATTATAACCAATGCAAAGATAAAACTGGGTAGCATGTATATTGGGAAGGTAGGATGTTTCATTATGTTACTGTTAACTAACACCATTTTGTGAAGCAGAATACTAGTAGGGAAAGAAAAATAACTGAATGCCCAAAATGAGCCATTTTGCCCTGACCTTCATGAAATTTTGAGTGCACCCTTAATCTCAATCATCTATTCCCACATTGCCATTTGTAGGCAGTGAGGGCAGAAAAGGGAATAGGAAAAGGTTCAAGGCAACCATTTAAAGGAAAGGAAAAATTCACCTGAAATAGGGTAAACCTCTATACTTAGGTCTAGAGCTTGATTGTCACATGTTCCTGATACCTAATTGGAACTAAATTAATGCTAGTAGAAGAAAGGGACTACCCCAAATATCTTATTGCTCTAAAACTTAAAAATATATCCTGGGAATAACTAAGCATTTGTCTTTGAAAGAGAACAGAGGAGTCATCTGCCCCTTAGTAGTTAGCAGATTAAGTCAGATATATGAAGGTGTGGCATTACAATCACAATCAAATTCCTGAATTGTTTGCACTATGGAAGTACACCGCTGAATATGGAAATTTCTTTTTAAAATACTGTCAAATGTGTCACTCTTAAAATTTGGTTTCCCAAATCACTGTCTGACACATTGCTTTTACTTGGAAATCTCACCAGACAGGTGAGATTTAGGTTTATTAATTACATTTTCTGGATTTGAAGTTGGAGCAGGGAATGGGAACAGAAAGGCAGGAAAGAAATGTCCTCAAAGTTGATGACATAAAATTTATGATATTTTAAATTAAGTTTCAGAAACATGGTGCTGGCATTTGGGTTGCCTAGCCACTAGGCCTATTGGACAGGGGTTTGAGTATTTTTCCTTTTAGGCTGAAATTATACTGTTTATTTGCCTACCAAATGTCTAGCACTGTGAATGCTTTCTTTTTAGGTAGGAAAGTTTCCTCACATCCTTGCCATTTTGCAAATATAGCTCAATTAAGTCAGCCAACAAATGTTGCTTGAGCACCCATAAAGTGCATAACACTGTGCATTTTATTATAGATTTCAAGCATCAGAAACAGGAGCTGAAGCTGCAGCTGACTTGAGGCTACTGTTTTCCTACGTTATGGATTCTTTCTAGTGCAGTACCATAAGTCCAGAGCCCTCTCTTCGTTCTGCCTTTTACTTGTGTCATTGCCTCCTTCTGATAATATGTCTCAAAAATGGGGATTGCCCTTTTAAGTAACCCTCATGCTGCTCTACATAAGAAATATTAAATGTATCCACTAAATAAAAATATTATTTTGAATGTTTACATTTTCTATAATAAAACAATACTCATCAAATGCCTACTATGTTCCAAGGACTGTGTTTGTCACTAGGTGCCAGTTACAATGATCAGAAAACTTTGGAGGGGATGTTTTATTGATTTAGTTTTAGTAGACATAAGAAAGGAGGCCATTTTTCCTATGATTTATGGCATCTACATTTGAGGAAGGAGTGATATGTAACAAGAAGGAAAGGGAGAGGTAGGGTGAGATTGAGCAAAAGGAGGGAAGAAATAGGGATATCAGGGTTTTTTGTTTTGTGTTGTGTTGTTTTTCCCTGGATGTAGAAAGTCTAATGAAGCTTCTGAGACTCCAGGAACAGGTTTTTTTTTTTTTTTTTTTTTTTTTTTTTTTTTTTTTTTTTTTCAATAAGGTAACTGAGGTTGAATATTTGCAATGGGGGTGAAAAGAACTAATATAGGCTAAGTAAATTGAGACTCATGGGACCAAATTAATGGAAGGTTGTGAGGCTTAAAGACCTTAGGAATAAAAATGAAATATTTCTGTCTTGACCATGACATCTTTCCAGCTGTGGAATATAACCTAGGCTCTGAGTTTTAGGCTTGTTTTTTTCTTTTTTGTGTTATACCAAAATTTACTTCTGCCTCCTGGTAAATCTTGAGGGAGGAAGAAGCAAAAGCATGATAGGACTGAAAGGTGAAAGTAAAAGTCATAGGTAGGATTTGTGTCTTAGGAGGCCACAATTAAATTTTGTCACAGTTACTATAATATGTTTAATAAGTTCACAGATACACATGGAGAGAAATTCAAATTCTGTATTTCGTGTGTTGCAGTAATGCAACAATTATGATCTCACATCTTTAGATTTGTTTTTTTAATGTTTATTTTTTTAATTTTATTTTTTATTTTTTAAAATTTACATCCAAATTAGTTAGCATATAGTGCAACAATGATTTCAGGAGTAGATTCCTTGTTTGTTTTTGAGAGAGTGAGAGAGAGGAGGCAGAGAGAGAGGGGCACAGAGGATCTGAAGTGGGCTCTGTGCTGGCAGCGGAGAGCCAATGTAGGGCTCCAATTCAGGATCATGAGCTGAGCTGAAGTCAGAAGCTAAACAGACTGAGCCACCCAGGTGCCCCTTTATATTTCTAATTAAGTTGATTTTATCAAGTTGTTCTAGGGACAGAAAAGACTAATTCAAATGTGTGGAGACAAATATGCATTTCTAAACAAAAGCCAAGGCAAGTAAACTATAGCATGGGGTCAATCAGATAAAAGCATCCTAATTATAAAAAGTTTTATAAAATAAAAGTATAAATCTCCGTGGGTGGGGGAATAATAGTTACTTAAAAACAGATATACAAGGGGCGCCTGGGTGGCGCACTCGGTTGAGCGTCCGACTTCAGCCAGGTCACGATCTCACGGTCCGTGAGTTCGAGCCCCGCGTCAGGCTCTGGGCTGATGGCTCAGAGCCTGGAGCCTGTTTCCGATTCTGTGTCTCCCTCTCTCTCTGTCCCTCCCCCGTTCATGCTCTGTCTCTCTCTGTCCCAAAAATAAATAAACGTTGAAAAAAAAAATTAAAAAAAAAAAAAAACAGATATACAAAATTGTACAAATGATGCTTAGCTTATACACTTAAAGCTCTTTCTAATATATCAGTCCTAGGAAAATTTATGTGGACAAGCTTTTTATAAACCATTTTAAAGAGAGATGGGAGTGAGTGAGAGCATTGCTAGAAACACTAATGTATTCTCCAATATATCAAAAATTTAGTTTTCTTTTGCATATACATATATATTTATATGTAATATACATGTATAGGTATGTACATATATGCATATATGCATGTATACATATATATACAAAACACTTTGTGTACTTGTAAATACTATATTTTTGTATGTATATATGTTATACACATATAGAATATAAATTATATATAGATATACAGATAAATAGATAGGATTGTGGTCAGATTCTCAGTAAATTCATTAAAAGTGGTTGAAGAATCAAGAGTTCTTGCTTTCCTTGATCCTCTAGTAGCTGATTACTAAAAACTAGTTAGCTAGGTCTTCACTAAATTTTATGAAATAGACACTTTAGAAAATAGAATTTAGGCAATTCTAACTCTTGAAGTAAAAGAGTCCTAACTTGGTTTTAGGAATTTCCAACATTCCACCATATTGGCGTATCTGTGTCTAAGGTAGTTTTGTGAGTGATGCTACAATTGCATTTAGTAATGAATGTGACACTGTAGCTCTCTGGAGGTGTCAAAGAAAAAAAATGGAAAGTCTTACATTTTTTATGTTGCTGGGGCTACAGTGAAGGCAGGTTCTTACAAAGAGGACTATGAGTAAAATTGTGCTAAAATATCAAAGACTATCAGAATATGTAAGCAGTTTTTTAACCTGTAGTCTTATTTTTCTTTGCTCAGCTACACCCAAGTTATAACAAATTCCTTCTCCACCAAAGCATGGAGAAAGAGAGGGAAAATGAGGTATAAATTGTGTGTCATTTCAGTTGGAGAAATAGCAATATAGAGGTGGTTTATATGTAATTTGTGTTGGAAAAATAAGAAAGCTCCTTGTAGGTATGTCATTTATAGTCAGTCTCTTTATGACTAGGGAAAAGAGGTTGGATTATTCAGGGTCCCCTGAGGGAAAAGAAGATTGATTATATTCTAAGCACTACCAGTAACATTTTGTATAAATCATTAACTGAAGAGAAACAAAACAAAACAAAAACAAAAACACCACCAAAATCAAAAAGGACAAGTTTAAGAGTTCTCATAGAAGGATAGCTTTTCTTGACTCTGAGAAAAAATTAAAATGAAATAAACTTAGTTGGTATACACATTGAGGAAGATGAAAGATAGAGAATTAAATGTTAGTCACTTTAGACATAGTGAGCTTAGTGTCCTAAAAATGGGTAACATTTATTGAATGTTTACAATGTGCCTAGCGCTTAATTTGCATATACCATTTATATTTTGTAAGAGTGTTATGAGGTGAATGCCATTGTTGTCATCATCCTCCCATCTCATAACTGAGGAAACTGAGGACTCAAGAACTTCAGTTACTAAACAAGTTCACAAAGCCAGTAAGTTGCAAAATCAGGAGCCAACCCACTATTTTCCTAACTCTTAACTAATTAAGGTCTGTGCTCTTAACTCTACTATATTACATTCAGTTCAACATCTACAAGCCAGATTCAAAAAGCATTCAGCTAGTTGAAAAAAAATATCTGCCCAAGTATAGAAGTATATAGGAAATTGGTGAGCTGAGGTCAGTTATGAAGATTGTTCATGATGTGTGCCTCAGTGTATTTGTTTCCTTTATGACAAGCACTAAGACACACTCAAGTCCGAGGAACTTTTTCTGGGATTTAGATTTCAGAAGTGGACAGGAACAAATCAGATTGGCTTTATAGGACACTTTGTAGGACATTAAGCTCATGACTAAATTCCTACTCAGACTCTTGAAAGGCCTAGGAAGGCAGAGATTCCTTCCTGTCACTTCTGTACTCTTTTCTAGTGAGAAACTGGCCTGTCTCCAGGGCTAGAGGCATTAGGCCTAAATTACTGCTCCTGCTGGGAGCCCCAGAGAAGAGGGAAACAACAAAGGATAATTGAAAGGTAGTGCCTCTCTTGGGCCCCTAGATGGCTCAGTCTGTTAAGCATCTGACTCTTGATTTCAGCTCAGAACATGATCTCATGGTTCATGAAGTAGAGCCCCACAGTCAACACAGAGCCTGCTTGGGATTCTTTCTCTCCATCTCTCTCTGCCCTTCCCCCATTCGTGTTCATTTTCTCTCTCTCAAAATAAATAAACATTTTTTTAAAAAAAGTTAGTGCCTATCAAATATGAAACAGAACCTCAGCATCTTCTTTGTGGATGATTGGTTTCTGATTGGCAGAGATATTAAAAATTAACAAATTTTAAAAATTTTGTATGTTTTCTAATAGATGAATTTCTAAGAACCTGAGTGAAAATTATATATATGTGTGTGTATACCTATATGTGTATATATATATATATATATATACATATGCATATACATGTGTGTATATATATATATATATATATACACATACACACAAACAATTTAGGATACCATTTTGTGTTTTCTGCCTAAGAATAGAATTTCTCCCAGAGTCTAAACTGGAATAAATTACATGTAGCAGCTAAATGGCTATAGCTTAAAAATGAGAGGCTGGCAGAAGAAGAGAATTGAGCAGGTGGATGGAGGCACATTTGGCATTGAGATGAAGAGGTGTATGTACCAGGTGTGCTACTTAAGTAAAATTCTCTGTATATTGTCCCATCAGATGGGCATTCGGGTTTCAAAAGAACTTACATCTTAAGGCTTTCCTGTTGTTAACCTGTACAAGAATTTTGCAACCTGCCAAGTTCCTCCCACCTTGTCACAAAATCAAGTGTTGGAATCATAGTACAAAACCAACTACAAGTCTTGGAGTGAATGCTTAAGAATTTATTAGTCTTTACAACTAGTTTGAAAATTTCATCAGAGGCAGAATGGGACTTTTTAATTTTGGCTATACCTCCAGAGCACCTAGTAAAGTGCCTTGAACATAGTAGGAACAAGGGCATCAGGGATATATGACAAGCAAAACTTTCAATGTAGATGTAGTATGTTTTCTATTGCCTACACTCATTTTCTTCATTTATAATCAGTGTTGTCATCGTATAAGAAGGTATTATGAAAAAATTGGATGTCTCCAGAAAATCTATCTTAATCACCTATGTAATATCTTTGGAACTAACAGAATACATATGGATGCTTTGCACAATTTTTTGTGGGACTAAAAAGATGTGTGCAAAAGTGACCATTTCCCAAATGGCATATTTTAACAGGGGCTCTCTGCAGATGTGCCTTGATGGAAAGAATTGACTAATGACACCCTGGTATGCCAGTGCTGGAGACAGGTTGGCCTTTCAAAATTATACCACCTAAGTAACTTTCTACTCTGACTATAAAAAAGGTGGCACTGTGTAGAGATAAATATTTCCAAAGGATGGAAATATTAGCCTTACTTTTTTTTTTTTATTACTTTTTGCTGAATGAGTCATTTAGGAAGTTTGAAAGAGTATATTTTTTCTCAGGGTACTGTAGTTTGCTGTAGTGTTATTGGCATGGCCAAGTATAAGGATGGTTTCAAGAGAGCCTCATACCTTCAGGAAGATGTCTAGAACATGTGCAAATATTTCCTGACTTGGAAGACTGGCAGCCGTTAGAAAGAAAAACACATAAATAAGAGCTTACAAATGTCCTTGCTTCTCTTAGCCTTCTACCCATGCTTGCCAGTTGCTGTAATGTTTTTTTTTAACTACCTTAAAGTTTAGTAAGTTTCAAAAAAAATTAAATGCCCCCAAATGTTAAACTCTAAAAGATTTAGTAATGTGGATTTTTTTCAGACTATACACACACACACACACACACACACACACACACATACGTACCCACACATACACACATTAACCAACTCACCTTGGTTTTTTGGGTACTTGTCTGGTCCCATGTCCTAGGAAACTTCCATCAGTCCAGGATATCATACATATGTGCTTGATGTATGTATATAACACCTGAGCAACATGCTGTAATGAGTAAGAGATAGTTGTGTCCTTCCCTCAACTGCACAAGGGCAGAACTAACAGATATGACCAGAAAGGTGCAAACTGGTTTAAGAGAAGCAGAAAACAGAGTGGTGATACTTGTAGAAAGCATAGTCTGTGTTCACTCCACCCAGCACAATGTGAAAATTGGTTTGACTAATTTTTTCACCACTACTACCATTACCCCTCCAAAAATATACAGACAGAATTGACTGGTTATTTGACGGAAGTCACTAAAATGTTTGTTGGCATCTAGTACACATAGATTTACTAAAATGAAAAATGGATGTTTTACACTGCATCAAAAATGCTTTCTAGAAGGGACTTGACTTCTCAAGCAGATCTTAATGCTTGGACTTCAAGGGAGGGATATTTGAGAAGCACAATTTACTGTCAACCTATTTCCCTAAGGGCCTTCAGATAGGATGCTCTGGTATGAGACCATAACTTTTCCAGATTAACCTCCTCCCATTCCCTGCACTTTTTTGAATTTGGCAGTGGTATAAATGATAGTTGAGTTGAGTTGGAAGAGGGTTTACAGAAACCAATTAGAATATGGCCAGTTAATTTACTCAAGATAATTTGTTTAAAGAAATAAATATCAAAGTAATTATTTTTTTATGATTGTATTGAGACTGAGTAGTAAAACTTAATTATACTCTATAGATCAGGAAAATTTGTATATTTTTTAAATAGGCAAAAGATCTGCTTCTCTAAAGCAACTGGCATATATAATTATGTGCTCTCAACTCCTTTATAAATACTTCTTTGTGAGTTCTGTTGGTGCTGTGAATTACCTTGCCATTTACCCAAATTTTATATATCATTATGCACTTGGTAGGGAATTGCAGTTTGAATGAGTTAACAGAGATTCGGTGCCCAGGTTTATATAGAAGCAAAGCCACTTGAGTCTTTAAGGATGTAGTGTACCCTACATTTGCATTAAAACCTGCAGAATGAGATGTGGACCCAAGCAACATCATTTGGCCCCAGTCAAACCTTTCATTTTAGAAAGGCTTTGAGAGCAGGGACTAGATAATATACACTGCTTTTTAAATTTTCCCTGTGGTAGCACTGTGCTGAATCACATTTTTTGCTTAATTCTATATTTTATGGTTTTCTTTATTTGAATCTTATATTCCAGCACCCTTTTTAATCATGTAAGGGGAGTGGGGGAAATGGAAAGAAAAATGGGAGAGGAATAGAAAAGGTAAGAGAGACCTTAGAACTAGGGTTGCCAGATTTGACAAATAAAAACACAGGATACCCAGTTAAATTTGAATGTTGATAAAGAACACATGTTTCTCTGTGTTAGTGTGTCCCAAAAGTATATGCTTCTACTAAAAAATTATTTGTTTATTTGAAATTCAAATTTCACTGGACTTCTGTACTTTATCTGCCAGCCTTATCTAGAACCAACTTTACCTGGGTCACAGATTTGCCACCTGCCAACTCTGTGTTAAGAAATAAGAGGAAGATTGTCTCTCTCACCTGCTGTGGTAGGGCAGAGAATGCCAGTTCAGCCTCTCTAAGAAGTTGCCAAAGGGTGGGGAGGAGGTGATCTTCTGGTCCTAAAACAGCTACCACTCCTCCCTGCTTCCTCTGGAAAATGTTTGGTGCTGCTTTCAGAACTCTATAGAAAAATTGCTTTGCTGGTACTTGTAGAGGCCACTGAGTTCAAGTGAGTAATTCTCTCCTTACCGAGAGGCTGAGTAGGGGAAGGAAGGAGAGTTTTCTCTTTGACATGCCAAGGAGAGCATTTTGCCTGCTCAGTCTCCTGGGCTATGGAAGAGAATCAAAATAATTTCTTTTTTCTTACTCCCAAAGCGGAAGGACATTGGGCTGCTGACCTGATTAGTCACTCTCCAGTTTTATCATCCCTAATATGGGTCCAAGAACCTAGTGTGATTGCAATCAGTAGCAGTGGATGTGTATTTTTTTGTTGTTGTTTTTGTTTTGTTTTTGTTTGGTTTTGGTGAAAGACCTTATGTTCTTCTGTTTCAAAGGCCAGGCTATCACTGGCTGCAGTCTAAAGATTGTTTACAAAAAGACTATTTGTGTTATTTAGAGCCCTGTTGCATGTGGCCCATTTCCTTTGTGAGTTGTCAGTTAAATCATCCATTTTGCCTATGGTACAGGGAGGTATACTTTAAGGAAGGTTACATGGGGCATGAGTGATCTACAGTGCAAAATAGAAGCAGACTGCCACTAGAACTGTTTAAATTGAGCCATCACATCAGGCTTCTCCTAATTCCCTCAGGACGACTCAGAGAATGTACTATTTATTCTCTCCCTTCTGTAAATAATGTTTTCTGAAAAACAACTGATAATCTACAAAGGAATAATACTTCTGTAGATTTTATGAAGATCCCCCAAGAGGCAGCAATATACTGGATGCTTCCAGTTGATGTGGCATTGTTAGTTATGCCCTCTATGGATTTGCCAAGAATCTCGCTAGAGAGGAAAATAGAGACTGAAATAATGTCATTGTCTTCCAGATTTCTCAGGGACTTTATTTGCTGGATCTTCTACCATCATCAACTTTTTCTACTTCTTCATGAAAAAGTAGTTCATAAATAAGAAGTGGGGAAGACCATACATTATACTATAGAGATACAAAGTAAGTTAGTCTTGAATTCTACTCAATAACAATTCAAGTTACCATTAAGAGTTTACTACATACTACACCATACCTGTACACTTTATAGGCATTAACTCTCTTGATACTCATAGAATTTCATAAGGTACAAACGCTATTCTTATTTTGTTTTTCTCCCCGTTTTTAAAATTTTCAATATATGAAGTTTATTGTCAAATTGGTTTCCATTCAACACCCAGTGCTCATCCCAAAAGGTGCCCTCCTCAATACCCATCACCCATCCCCCCTGCCTCCCACCCCCCATCAACCCTCCCAACCCCCATCAACC